>NW_027327615.1:1500000-1708402 GCF_047675955.1 Chlorocebus sabaeus
CAAGAACAGCCTTAGCGAAAGGCTTCTTGAAGGGAAAGATGTAACTCTGTGAGATGAATTAACAGAACACAGAGCGGTTTCTCAGAAAGCTTCTTTCCAGTTTTGAACGGAAGATATTTCCTTTTTGACCATAGCCCTCTATGGGCTTCCAAATATCCCTTTGCCAATACCACAAGAACAGCCTTAGCGAAAGGCTTCTTCAAGGGAAAGATGTAACTCTGTGAGACGAATTAACAGAACACAGAGCGGTTTCTCAGAAAGCTTCTTTCCAGTTTTGAACGGAGGATATTTCCTTTTTCACCATAGCCCTCTATGGGCTTCCAAATATCCCTTTGCCAATTCCACAAGAACAGCCTTAGCGAAAGGCTTCTTGAAGGGAAAGATGTAACTCTGTGAGATGAATTAACAGAACACAGAGCAGTTTCTCAGAAAGCTTCTTTCCAATTTTGAACGGAAGATGTTTCCTTTTTCACCATAGCCCTCTATGGGATTCCAAATATCCCTTTGCCAATTCCACAAGAACAGCCTTAGCGAAAGGCTTCTTGAAGGGAAAGATGTAACTCTGTGAGATGAATTAACAGAACACAGAGCGGTTTCTCAGAAAGCTTCTTTCCAGTTTTGAACGGAAGATATTTCCTTTTTCACCATAGCCCTCTATGGGCTTCCAAATATCCCTTTGCCAATTCCACAAGAACAGCCTTAGCGAAAGGCTTCTTCAAGGGAAAGATGAAACTCTGTGAGACGAATTAACAGAACACAGAGAAGTTTCTCAGAAAGCTTCTTTCCAGTTTTGAACGGAAGATATTTCCTTTTTCACCATAGCCGTCTATGGGCTTCCAAATATCCCTTTGCCAATTCCACAAGAACAGCCTTAGCGAAAGGCTTCTTGAAGGGAAAGATGTAACTCTGTGAGACGAATTAACAGAACACAGAGCAGATTCTCAGAAAGCTTCTTTCCAGTTTTGAACGGAAGATATTTACTTTTTCATCATAGCCCTCTATGGGCTTCCAAATATCCCTTTGCCAATTCCACAAGAACAGCCTTAGCGAAAGGCTTCTTGAAGGGAAAGATGTAACTCTGTGAGAGGAATTAACAGAACACAGAGCGGTTTCTCAGAAAGCTTCTTTCCAGTTTTGAACGGAAGATATTTCCTTTTTCACCATAGCCCTCTATAGGCTTCCAAATATCCCTTTGCCAATTCCACAAGAACAGCCTTAGCGAAAGGCTTCTTGAAGGGAAAGATGTAACTCTGTGAGACGAATTAACAGAACACAGAGCGGTTTCTCAGAAAGCCTCTTTCCAGTTTTGAACGGAAGATATTTCTTTTTCACCATAGCCCTCTATGGGCTTCCAAATATCCCTTTGCCAATTCCACAAGAATAGCCTTAGCGAAAGGCTTCTTGAAGGGAAAGATGTAACTCTGTGAGACGAATTAACATAACAGAGAGCGGTTTCTCAGAAAGCTTCTTTCCAGTTTTGAACGGAAGATATTTCCTTTTTCACCATAGCCCTCTATGGGCTTCCAAATATCCCTTTGCCAATTCCACAAGAACAGCCTTATCGAAAGGCTTCTTGAAGGGAAAGATGTAACTCTGTGAGATGAATTAACAGAACACAGAGCAGTTTCTCAGAAAGCTTCTTTCCAGTTTTGAACGGAAGATATTTCCTTTTTCACCATAGTCCTCTATGGGCTTCCAAATATCCCTTTGCCAATTCCACAAGAACAGCCTTAGCGAAAGGCTTCTTGAAGGGAAAGATGTAACTCTGTGAGATGAATTAACAGAACACAGAGCAGTTTCTCAGAAAGCTTCTTTCCAGTTTTGAACGGAAGATATTTCCTTTTTCACCAGAGCCCTCTATGTTCTTCCAAATATCCCTTTGTCAATTCCACAAGAACAGCCTTAGCGAAAGGCTTCTTGAAGGGAAAGATGTAACTCTGTGAGATGAATTAACAGAACACAGAGCGGTTTCTCAGAAAGCTTCTTTCCAGTTTTGAACGGAAGATATTTCCTTTTTGACCATAGCCCTCTATGGGCTTCCAAATATCCCTTTGCCAATACCACAAGAACAGCCTTAGCGAAAGGCTTCTTCAAGGGAAAGATGTAACTCTGTGAGACGAATTAACAGAACACAGAGCGGTTTCTCAGAAAGCTTCTTTCCAGTTTTGAACGGAGGATATTTCCTTTTTCACCATAGCCCTCTATGGGCTTCCAAATATCCCTTTGCCAATTCCACAAGAACAGCCTTAGCGAAAGGCTTCTTGAAGGGAAAGATGTAACTCTGTGAGATGAATTAACAGAACACAGAGCAGTTTCTCAGAAAGCTTCTTTCCAATTTTGAACGGAAGATGTTTCCTTTTTCACCATAGCCCTCTATGGGATTCCAAATATCCCTTTGCCAATTCCACAAGAACAGCCTTAGCGAAAGGCTTCTTGAAGGGAAAGATGTAACTCTGTGAGGTGAATTAACAGAACACAGAGCGGTTTCTCAGAAAGCTTCTTTCCAGTTTTGAACGGAAGATATTTCCTTTTTCACCATAGCCCTCTATGGGCTTCCAAATATCCCTTTGCCAATTCCACAAGAACAGCCTTAGCGAAAGGCTTCTTCAAGGGAAAGATGAAACTCTGTGAGACGAATTAACAGAACACAGAGAAGTTTCTCAGAAAGCTTCTTTCCAGTTTTGAACGGAAGATATTTCCTTTTTCACCATAGCCGTCTATGGGCTTCCAAATATCCCTTTGCCAATTCCACAAGAACAGCCTTAGCGAAAGGCTTCTTGAAGGGAAAGATGTAACTCTGTGAGACGAATTAACAGAACACAGAGCAGATTCTCAGAAAGCTTCTTTCCAGTTTTGAACGGAAGATATTTACTTTTTCACCATAGCCCTCTATGGGCTTCCAAATATCCCTTTGCCAATTCCACAAGAACAGCCTTAGCGAAAGGTTTCTTGAAGGGAAAGATGTAACTCTGTAAGACGAATTAACAGAACACAGAGCAGTTTCTCAGAAAGCTTCTTTCCAGTTTTGAACGGAAGATATTTCCTTTTTGACCATAGCCCTCTATGGGCTTCCAAATATCCCTTTGCCAATTCCACAAGAACAGCCTCATCGAAAGGTTTCTTGAAGGGAGAGATGTAACTCTGTGAAATGAATTAACAGAACACAGAGCAGTTTCTCAGAAACTTCTTTCCAGTTTTGAACGGAAGATATTTCCTTTTTCAGCATAGCCCTCTATGGGCTTCCAAATATCCCTTTGCCAATTCCACAAGAACAGCCTTAGCGAAAGGCTTCTTGAAGGGAAAGATGTAACTCTGTGAGATGAATTAACAGAACACAGAGCGGTTTCTCAGAAAGCTTCTTTCCAGTTTTGAACGGAAGATATTTCCTTTTTGACCATAGCCCTCTATGGGCTTCCAAATATCCCTCTGCCAATACCACAAGAACAGCCTTAGCGAAAGGCTTCTTCAAGGGAAAGATGTAACTCTGTGAGACGAATTAACAGAACACAGAGCGGTTTCTCAGAAAGCTTCTTTCCAGTTTTGAACGGAGGATATTTCCTTTTTCACCATAGCGCTCTATGGGCTTCCAAATATCCCTTTGCCAATCCCACAAGAACAGCCTTAGCGAAAGGCTTCTTGAAGGGAAAGATGTAACTCTGTGAGATGAATTAACAGAACACAGAGCAGTTTCTCAGAAAGCTTCTTTCCAATTTTGAACGGAAGATGTTTCCTTTTTCACCATAGCCCTCTATGGGCTTCCTTATATCCCTTTGCCAATTCCACAAGAACAGCCGTAGCGAAAGGATACTTGAAGGGAAAGATGTAACTCTGTGAGATGAATTAACAGAACACAGAGCAGTTTCTCAGAAAGCTTCTTTCCAATTTTGAACGGAAGATATTTCCTTTTTCACCATAGCCCTCTATGGGCTTCCAAATATCCCTTTGCGAATTCCACAAGAACAGCCTTAGCGAAAAGCTTCTTGAAGGGAAAGATGTAACTCTGTGAGATGAATTAACAGAACACAGAGCAGTTTCTCAGAAAGCTTCTTTCCAATTTTGAACGGAAGATATTTCCTTTTTCACCATAGCCCTCTATGGGCTTCCAAATATCCCTTTGCCAATTCCACAAGAACAGCCTTAGCGAAAGGCTTCTTGAAGGGAAAGATGTAACTCTGTGAGACGAATTAACAGAACACAGAGCAGTTTCTCAGAAAGCTTCTTTCCAGTTTTGAACCGAAGATATTTCCTTTTTCACCATAGCCCTCTATGGGCTTCCAAATATCCCTTTGCCAATTCCACAAGAACAGCCTTAGCGAAAGGCTTCTTGAAGGGAAAGATGTAACTCTGTGAGACGAATTAACAGAACACAGAGCAGTTTCTCAGAAAGCTTCTTTTCAGTTTTGAACGGAAGATATTTCCTTTTGGACCATAGCCCTCTATGGGCTTCCAAATATCCCTTGGCCAATTCCACAAGAACAGCCTTAGCGAAAGGTTTCTTGAAGGGAAAGATGTAACCCTGTGAGATGAATTAACAGAACACAGAGCAGTTTCTCAGAAAGCTTCTTTCCAGTTTTGAACGGAAGATATTTCCTTTTTCACCATAGCCCTCTATGGGCTTCCAAATATCCCTTTGCCAATTCCACAAGAACAGCCTTAGCGAAAGACTTCTTGAAGGGAAAGATGTAACTCTATGAGATGAATTAACAGAACACAGAGCAGTTTCTCAGAAAGCTTCTTTCCAGTTTTGAACGGAAGATATTTCCTTTTTCACCATAGTCCTCTATGGGCTTCCAAATATCCCTTTGCCAATTCCACAAGAACAGCCTTAGCGAAAGGCTTCTTGAAGGGAAAGATGTAACTCTGTGAGATGAATTAACAGAACACAGAGCGGTTTCTCAGAAAGCTTCTTTCCAGTTTTGAACGGAAGATATTTCCTTTTTCACCATAGCCCTCTATGGGCTTCCAAATATCCCTTTGCCAATTCCACAAGAACAGCCTTAGCGAAAGGCTTCTTGAAGGGAAAGATGTAACTCTGTGAGATGAATTAACAGAACACAGAGCAGTTTCTCAGAAAGCTTCTTTCCAGTTTTGAACGGAAGATATTTCCTTTTTCACCATAGCCCTCTATGGGCTTCCAAATATCCCTTTGCGAATTCCACAAGAACAGCCTTAGCGAAAAGCTTCTTGAAGGGAAAGATGTAACTCTGTGAGATGAATTAACAGAACACAGAGCAGTTTCTCAGAAAGCTTCTTTCCAGTTTTGAACGGAAGATATTTCCTTTTTCACCATAGCCCTCTATGGGCTTCCAAATATCCCTTTGCCAATTCCACAAGAACAGCCTTAGCGAAAGGCTTCTTGAAGGGAAAGATGTACCTCTGTGAGATGAATTAACAGAACACAGAGCAGTTTCTCAGAAAGCTTCTTTCCAGTTTTGAACGGAAGATATTTCCTTTTTCACCATAGCCCTCTATGGGCTTCCAAATATCCCTTTGCCAATTCCACAAGAACAGCCTTAGCGAAAGGCTTCTTGAAGGGAAAGATGTAACTCTGTGAGATGAATTAACAGAACACAGAGCGGTTTCTCAGAAAGCTTCTTTCCAGTTTTGAACGGAAGATATTTCCTTTTTGACCATAGCCCTCTATGGGCTTCCAAATATCCCTTTGCCAATACCACAAGAACAGCCTTAGCGAAAGGCTTCTTGAAGGGAAAGATGTAACTCTGTGAGACGACTTAACAGAACACAGAGCAGTTTCTCAGAAAGCTTCTTTCCAGTTTTGAACGGAAGATATTTACTTTTTCACCATAGCCCTCTATGGGCTTCCAAATATCCCTTTGCCAATTCCACAAGAACAGCCTTAGCGAAAGGCTTCTTGAAGGGAAAGATGTAACTCTGTGAGACGAATTAACAGAACACAGAGCAGTTTCTCAGAAAGGTTCTTTCCAGTTTTGAACGGAAGATATTTCCTTTTTGACCATAGCCCTCTATGGGCTTCCAAATATCCCTTTGCCAATTCCACAAGAACAGCCTCATCGAAAGGTTTCTTGAAGGGAGAGATGTAACTCTGTGAGATGAATTAACAGAACACAGAGCGGTTTCTCAGAAAGCTTCTTTCCAGTTTTGAACGGAAGATATTTCCTTTTTCACCATAGCCCTCTATGGTCTTCCAAATATCCCTTTGCCAATTCCACAAGAACAGCCTTAGCGAAAGGCTTCTTGAAGGGAAAGATGTAACTCTGTGAGATGAATTAACAGAACACAGAGCAGTTTCTCAGAAAGCTTCTTTCCAATTTTGAACGGAAGATGTTTCCTTTTTCACCATAGCCCTCTATGGGCTTCCTTATATACCTTTGCCAATTCCACAAGAACAGCCTTAGCGAAAGGCTTCTTGAAGGCAAAGATGTAACTCTGTGAGATGAATTAACAGAACACAGAGCAGTTTCTCAGAAAGCTTCTTTCCAGTTTTGAACGGAAGATATTTCCTTTTTCACCATAGCCCTCTATGGGCTTCCAAATATCCCTTTGCCAATTCCACAAAAACAGCCTTAGCGAATGGCTTCTTGAACGGAAAGATATAATTCTGTGAGTCGAATTCACAGAACACAGAGCAGTTTCTCAGAAAGCTTCTTTCCAGTTTTGAACGGAAGATATTTCCTTTTTCACCATAGCCCTCTATGGGCTTCCAAATATCCCTTTGCCAATTCCACAAGAACAGCCTTAGCGAAAGGCTTCTTGAAGGGAAAGATGTAACTCTGTGAGATGAATTAACAGAACACAGAGCAGTTTCTCAGAAAGCTTCTTTCCAGTTTTGAACGGAAGATATTTCCTTTTTCACCATAGACCTCTATGGGCTTCCAAATATCCCTTTGCCAATTCCACAAGAACAGCCTTAGCGAAAGGCTTCTTGAAGGGAAAGATGTAACTCTGTGAGATGAATTAACAGAACACAGAGCGGTTTCTCAGAAAGCTTCTTTCCAGTTTTGAACGAAAGATATTTCCTTTTTCACCATAGCCCTTTAAGGGCTTCCAAATATCCCTTTGCCAATTCCACAAGAACAGCCTGAGCGAAAGGCTTCTTGAAAGGAAAGATGTAACTCTGTGAGATGAATTAACAGAACATAGAGCGGTTTCTCAGAAAGCTTGTTTCCAGTTTTGAACGGAAGATATT
Organism: Chlorocebus sabaeus; assembly: GCF_047675955.1. Classification (NCBI taxonomy): domain Eukaryota; kingdom Metazoa; phylum Chordata; class Mammalia; order Primates; family Cercopithecidae; genus Chlorocebus; species Chlorocebus sabaeus. The sequence continues at coordinate 1,507,169 of NW_027327615.1, forward strand.
TCCTTTTTGACCATAGCCCTCTATGGGATTCCAAATATCCCTTTGCCAATTCCACAAGAACATCCTCATCGAAAGGTTTCTTGAAGGGAGAGATGTAACTCTGTGAGATGAATTAACAGAACACAGAGCAGTTTCTCAGAAAGCTTCTTTCCAGTTTTGAACGGAAGATATTTCCTTTTTCACCATAGCCCTCTATGGGCTTCTAAATATCCATTTGCCAATTCCACAAGAACAGCCTTAGCGAAAGGCTTCTTGAAGGGAAAGATGTACCTCTGTGAGATGAATTAACAGAACACAGAGCAGTTTCTCAGAAAGCTTCTTTCCAGTTTTGAACGGAAGATATTTCCTTTTTCACCATAGCCCTCTATGGGCTTCCAAATATCCCTTTGCCAATTCCACAAGAACAGCCTTAGCGAAAGGCTTCTTGAAGGGAAAGATGTAACTCTGTGAGATGAATTAACAGAACACAGAGCGGTTTCTCAGAAAGCTTCTTTCCAGTTTTGAACGGAAGATATTTCCTTTTTGACCATAGCCCTCTATGGGCTTCCAAATATCCCTTTGCCAATACCACAAGAACAGCCTTAGCGAAAGGCTTCTTCAAGGGAAAGATGTAACTCTGTGAGACGAATTAACAGAACACAGAGCGGTTTCTCAGAAAGCTTCTTTCCAGTTTTGAACGGAGGATATTTCCTTTTTCACCATAGCCCTCTATGGGCTTCCAAATATCCCTTTGCCAATTCCACAAGAACAGCCTTAGCGAAAGGCTTCTTGAAGGGAAAGATGTAACTCTGTGAGATGAATTAACAGAACACAGAGCAGTTTCTCAGAAAGCTTCTTTCCAATTTTGAACGGAAGATGTTTCCTTTTTCACCATAGCCCTCTATGGGCTTCCAAATATCCCTTTGCCAATTCCACAAGAACAGCCTTAGCGAAAGGCTTCTTGAAGGGAAAGATGTAACTCTGTGAGATGAATTAACAGAACACAGAGCAGTTTCTCAGAAAGCTTCTTTCCAGTTTTGAACGGAAGTTATTTCCTTTTTCACCATAGCCCTCTATGGGCTTCCAAATATCCCTTTGCCAATTCCACAAGAACAGCCTTAGCGAAAGGCTTCTTGAAGGGAAAGATGTAACTCTGTGAGTCGAATTAACAGAACACAGAGCAGTTTCTCAGAAAGCTTCTTTCCAGTTTTGAACGGAAGATATTTCCTTTTTCACCATAGCCCTCTATGGGCTTCCAAATATCCCTTTGCCAATTCCACAAGAACAGCCTTAGCGAAAGGCTTCTTGAAGGGAAAGATGTAACTCTGTGAGACGAATTAACAGAACACAGAGCAGTTTCTCAGAAAGCTTCTTTCCAGTTTTGAACGGAAGATATTTCCTTTTTCACCATAGCCCTCTATGGGCTTCCAAATATCCCTTTGCCAATTCCACAAGAACAGCCTTAGCGAAAGGCTTCTTGAAGGGAAAGATGGAACTCTGTGAGACGAATTAACAGAACCCAGAGCAGTTTCTCAGAAAGCTTCTTTCCAGTTTTGAACGGAAGATATTTCCTTTTTCACCATAGCCCTCTATGGGCTTCCAAATATCCCTTTGCCAATTCCACAAGAACAGCCTTATCGAAAGGCTTCTTGAAGGGAAAGATGTAACTCTGTGAGATGAATTAACAGAACACAGAGCAGTTTCTCAGAAAGCTTCTTTCCACTTTTGAACGGAAGATATTTCCTTTTTCACCAGAGCCCTCTATGGGCTTCCAAATATCCCTTTGCCAATTCCTCAAGAACAGCCTTAGCGAAAGGCTTCTTGAAGGGAAAGATGTAACTCTGTGAGATGAATTAACAGAACACAGAGCAGTTTTCAGAAAGCTTCTTTCCAGTTTTGAACGGAAGATATTTCCTTTTTCACCATAGCCCTCTATGGGCTTCCAAATATCCCTTTGCCAATTCCACAAGAACAGCCTTAGCGAAAGGCTTCTTGAAGGGAAAGATGTAACTCTGTGAGAGGAATTAACAGAACACAGAGCGGTTTCTCAGAAAGCTTCTTTCCAGTTTTGAACGGAAGATATTTCCTTTTTGACCATAGCCCTCTATAGGCTTCCAAATATCCCTTTGCCAATTCCACAAGAACAGCCTTAGCGAAAGGCTTCTTGAAGGGAAAGATGTAACTCTGTGAGACGAATTAACAGAACACAGAGCGGTTTCTCAGAAAGCCTCTTTCCAGTTTTGAACGGAAGATATTTCTTTTTCACCATAGCCCTCTATGGGCTTCCAAATATCCCTTTGCCAATTCCACAAGAACAGCCTTAGCGAAAGGCTTCTTGAAGGGAAAGATGTAACTCTGTGAGACGAATTAACATAACAGAGAGCGGTTTCTCAGAAAGCTTCTTTCCAGTTTTGAACGGAAGATATTTCCTTTTTCACCATAGCCCTCTATGGGCTTCCAAATATCCCTTTGCCAATTCCACAAGAACAGCCTTATCGAAAGGCTTCTTGAAGGGAAAGATGTAACTCTGTGAGATGAATTAACAGAACACAGAGCAGTTTCTCAGAAAGCTTCTTTCCAGTTTTGAACGGAAGATATTTCCTTTTTCACCATAGTCCTCTATGGGCTTCCAAATATCCCTTTGCCAATTCCACAAGAACAGCCTTAGCGAAAGGCTTCTTGAAGGGAAAGATGTAACTCTGTGAGATGAATTAACAGAACACAGAGCAGTTTCTCAGAAAGCTTCTTTCCAGTTTTGAACGGAAGATATTTCCTTTTTCACCAGAGCCCTCTATGTTCTTCCAAATATCCCTTTGTCAATTCCACAAGAACAGCCTTAGCGAAAGGCTTCTTGAAGGGAAAGATGTAACTCTGTGAGATGAATTAACAGAACACAGAGCGGTTTCTCAGAAAGCTTCTTTCCAGTTTTGAACGGAAGATATTTCCTTTTTGACCATAGCCCTCTATGGGCTTCCAAATATCCCTTTGCCAATACCACAAGAACAGCCTTAGCGAAAGGCTTCTTCAAGGGAAAGATGTAACTCTGTGAGACGAATTAACAGAACACAGAGCGGTTTCTCAGAAAGCTTCTTTCCAGTTTTGAACGGAGGATATTTCCTTTTTCACCATAGCCCTCTATGGGCTTCCAAATATCCCTTTGCCAATTCCACAAGAACAGCCTTAGCGAAAGGCTTCTTGAAGGGAAAGATGTAACTCTGTGAGATGAATTAACAGAACACAGAGCAGTTTCTCAGAAAGCTTCTTTCCAATTTTGAACGGAAGATGTTTCCTTTTTCACCATAGCCCTCTATGGGATTCCAAATATCCCTTTGCCAATTCCACAAGAACAGCCTTAGCGAAAGGCTTCTTGAAGGGAAAGATGTAACTCTGTGAGATGAATTAACAGAACACAGAGCGGTTTCTCAGAAAGCTTCTTTCCAGTTTTGAACGGAAGATATTTCCTTTTTCACCATAGCCCTCTATGGGCTTCCAAATATCCCTTTGCCAATTCCACAAGAACAGCCTTAGCGAAAGGCTTCTTCAAGGGAAAGATGAAACTCTGTGAGACGAATTAACAGAACACAGAGAAGTTTCTCAGAAAGCTTCTTTCCAGTTTTGAACGGAAGATATTTCCTTTTTCACCATAGCCGTCTATGGGCTTCCAAATATCCCTTTGCCAATTCCACAAGAACAGCCTTAGCGAAAGGCTTCTTGAAGGGAAAGATGTAACTCTGTGAGACGAATTAACAGAACACAGAGCAGATTCTCAGAAAGCTTCTTTCCAGTTTTGAACGGAAGATATTTACTTTTTCACCATAGCCCTCTATGGGCTTCCAAATATCCCTTTGCCAATTCCACAAGAACAGCCTTAGCGAAAGGTTTCTTGAAGGGAAAGATGTAACTCTGTGAGACGAATTAACAGAACACAGAGCAGTTTCTCAGAAAGCTTCTTTCCAGTTTTGAACGGAAGATATTTCCTTTTTGACCATAGCCCTCTATGGGCTTCCAAATATCCCTTTGCCAATTCCACAAGAACAGCCTCATCGAAAGGTTTCTTGAAGGGAGAGATGTAACTCTGTGAAATGAATTAACAGAACACAGAGCAGTTTCTCAGAAACTTCTTTCCAGTTTTGAACGGAAGATATTTCCTTTTTCACCATAGCCCTCTATGGGCTTCCAAATATCCCTTTGCCAATTCCACAAGAACAGCCTTAGCGAAAGGCTTCTTGAAGGGAAAGATGTAACTCTGTGAGATGAATTAACAGAACACAGAGCGGTTTCTCAGAAAGCTTCTTTCCAGTTTTGAACGGAAGATATTTCCTTTTTGACCATACCCCTCTATGGGCTTCCAAATATCCCTCTGCCAATACCACAAGAACAGCCTTAGCGAAAGGCTTCTTCAAGGGAAAGATGTAACTCTGTGAGACGAATTAACAGAACACAGAGCGGTTTCTCAGAAAGCTTCTTTCCAGTTTTGAACGGAGGATATTTCCTTTTTCACCATAGCCCTCTATGGGCTTCCAAATATCCCTTTGCCAATTCCACAAGAACAGCCTTAGCGAAAGGCTTCTTGAAGGGAAAGATGTAACTCTGTGAGATGAATTAACAGAACACAGAGCAGTTTCTCAGAAAGCTTCTTTCCAATTTTGAACGGAAGATGTTTCCTTTTTCACCATAGCCCTCTATGGGCTTCCAAATATCCCTTTGCCAATTCCACAAGAACAGCCTTAGCGAAAGGCTTCTTGAAGGGAAAGATGTAACTCTGTGAGATGAATTAACAGAACACAGAGCAGTTTCTCAGAAAGCTTCTTTCCAGTTTTGAACGGAAGTTATTTCCTTTTTCACCATAGCCCTCTATGGGCTTCCAAATATCCCTTTGCCAATTCCACAAGAACAGCCTTAGCGAAAGGCTTCTTGAAGGGAAAGATGTAACTCTGTGAGTCGAATTAACAGAACACAGAGCAGTTTCTCAGAAAGCTTCTTTCCAGTTTTGAACGGAAGATATTTCCTTTTTCACCATAGCCCTCTATGGGCTTCCAAATATCCCTTTGCCAATTCCACAAGAACAGCCTTAGGGAAAGGCTTCTTGAAGGGAAAGATGTAACTCTGTGAGACGAATTAACAGAACACAGAGCAGTTTCTCAGAAAGCTTCTTTCCAGTTTTGAACGGAAGATATTTCCTTTTTCACCAGAGCCCTCTATGGGCTTCCAAATATCCCTTTGCCAATTCCTCAAGAACAGCCTTAGCGAAAGGCTTCTTGAAGGGAAAGATGTAACTCTGTGAGATGAATTAACAGAACACAGAGCAGTTTTCAGAAAGCTTCTTTCCAGTTTTGAACGGAAGATATTTCCTTTTTCACCATAGCCCTCTATGGGCTTCCAAATATCCCTTTGCCAATTCCACAAGAACAGCCTTAGCGAAAGGCTTCTTGAAGGGAAAGATGTAACTCTGTGAGAGGAATTAACAGAACACAGAGCGGTTTCTCAGAAAGCTTCTTTCCAGTTTTGAACGGAAGATATTTCCTTTTTCACCATAGCCCTCTATAGGCTTCCAAATATCCCTTTGCCAATTCCACAAGAACAGCCTTAGCGAAAGGCTTCTTGAAGGGAAAGATGTAACTCTGTGAGACGAATTAACAGAACACAGAGCGGTTTCTCAGAAAGCCTCTTTCCAGTTTTGAACGGAAGATATTTCTTTTTCACCATAGCCCTCTATGGGCTTCCAAATATCCCTTTGCCAATTCCACAAGAACAGCCTTAGCGAAAGGCTTCTTGAAGGGAAAGATGTAACTCTGTGAGACGAATTAACATAACAGAGAGCGGTTTCTCAGAAAGCTTCTTTCCAGTTTTGAACGGAAGATATTTCCTTTTTCACCATAGCCCTCTATGGGCTTCCAAATATCCCTTTGCCAATTCCACAAGAACAGCCTTATCGAAAGGCTTCTTGAAGGGAAAGATGTAACTCTGTGAGATGAATTAACAGAACACAGAGCAGTTTCTCAGAAAGCTTCTTTCCAGTTTTGAACGGAAGATATTTCCTTTTTCACCATAGTCCTCTATGGGCTTCCAAATATCCCTTTGCCAATTCCACAAGAACAGCCTTAGCGAAAGGCTTCTTGAAGGGAAAGATGTAACTCTGTGAGATGAATTAACAGAACACAGAGCAGTTTCTCAGAAAGCTTCTTTCCAGTTTTGAACGGAAGATATTTCCTTTTTCACCAGAGCCCTCTATGTTCTTCCAAATATCCCTTTGTCAATTCCACAAGAACAGCCTTAGCGAAAGGCTTCTTGAAGGGAAAGATGTAACTCTGTGAGATGAATTAACAGAACACAGAGCGGTTTCTCAGAAAGCTTCTTTCCAGTTTTGAACGGAAGATATTTCCTTTTTGACCATAGCCCTCTATGGGCTTCCAAATATCCCTTTGCCAATACCACAAGAACAGCCTTAGCGAAAGGCTTCTTCAAGGGAAAGATGTAACTCTGTGAGACGAATTAACAGAACACAGAGCGGTTTCTCAGAAAGCTTCTTTCCAGTTTTGAACGGAGGATATTTCCTTTTTCACCATAGCCCTCTATGGGCTTCCAAATATCCCTTTGCCAATTCCACAAGAACAGCCTTAGCGAAAGGCTTCTTGAAGGGAAAGATGTAACTCTGTGAGATGAATTAACAGAACACAGAGCAGTTTCTCAGAAAGCTTCTTTCCAATTTTGAACGGAAGATGTTTCCTTTTTCACCATAGCCCTCTATGGGATTCCAAATATCCCTTTGCCAATTCCACAAGAACAGCCTTAGCGAAAGGCTTCTTGAAGGGAAAGATGTAACTCTGTGAGATGAATTAACAGAACACAGAGCGGTTTCTCAGAAAGCTTCTTTCCAGTTTTGAACGGAAGATATTTCCTTTTTCACCATAGCCCTCTATGGGCTTCCAAATATCCCTTTGCCAATTCCACAAGAACAGCCTTAGCGAAAGGCTTCTTCAAGGGAAAGATGAAACTCTGTGAGACGAATTAACAGAACACAGAGAAGTTTCTCAGAAAGCTTCTTTCCAGTTTTGAACGGAAGATATTTCCTTTTTCACCATAGCCGTCTATGGGCTTCCAAATATCCCTTTGCCAATTCCACAAGAACAGCCTTAGCGAAAGGCTTCTTGAAGGGAAAGATGTAACTCTGTGAGACGAATTAACAGAACACAGAGCAGATTCTCAGAAAGCTTCTTTCCAGTTTTGAACGGAAGATATTTACTTTTTCATCATAGCCCTCTATGGGCTTCCAAATATCCCTTTGCCAATTCCACAAGAACAGCCTTAGCGAAAGGCTTCTTGAAGGGAAAGATATAACTCTGTGAGAGGAATTAACAGAACACAGAGCGGTTTCTCAGAAAGCTTCTTTCCAGTTTTGAACGGAAGATATTTCCTTTTTCACCATAGCCCTCTATAGGCTTCCAAATATCCCTTTGCCAATTCCACAAGAACAGCCTTAGCGAAAGGCTTCTTGAAGGGAAAGATGTAACTCTGTGAGACGAATTAACAGAACACAGAGCGGTTTCTCAGAAAGCCTCTTTCCAGTTTTGAACGGAAGATATTTCTTTTTCACCATAGCCCTCTATGGGCTTCCAAATATCCCTTTGCCAATTCCACAAGAATAGCCTTAGCGAAAGGCTTCTTGAAGGGAAAGATGTAACTCTGTGAGACGAATTAACATAACAGAGAGCGGTTTCTCAGAAAGCTTCTTTCCAGTTTTGAACGGAAGATATTTCCTTTTTCACCATAGCCCTCTATGGGCTTCCAAATATCCCTTTGCCAATTCCACAAGAACAGCCTTATCGAAAGGCTTCTTGAAGGGAAAGATGTAACTCTGTGAGATGAATTAACAGAACACAGAGCAGTTTCTCAGAAAGCTTCTTTCCAGTTTTGAACGGAAGATATTTCCTTTTTCACCATAGTCCTCTATGGGCTTCCAAATATCCCTTTGCCAATTCCACAAGAACAGCCTTAGCGAAAGGCTTCTTGAAGGGAAAGATGTAACTCTGTGAGATGAATTAACAGAACACAGAGCAGTTTCTCAGAAAGCTTCTTTCCAGTTTTGAACGGAAGATATTTCCTTTTTCACCAGAGCCCTCTATGTTCTTCCAAATATCCCTTTGTCAATTCCACAAGAACAGCCTTAGCGAAAGGCTTCTTGAAGGGAAAGATGTAACTCTGTGAGATGAATTAACAGAACACAGAGCGGTTTCTCAGAAAGCTTCTTTCCAGTTTTGAACGGAAGATATTTCCTTTTTGACCATAGCCCTCTATGGGCTTCCAAATATCCCTTTGCCAATACCACAAGAACAGCCTTAGCGAAAGGCTTCTTCAAGGGAAAGATGTAACTCTGTGAGACGAATTAACAGAACACAGAGCGGTTTCTCAGAAAGCTTCTTTCCAGTTTTGAACGGAGGATATTTCCTTTTTCACCATAGCCCTCTATGGGCTTCCAAATATCCCTTTGCCAATTCCACAAGAACAGCCTTAGCGAAAGGCTTCTTGAAGGGAAAGATGTAACTCTGTGAGATGAATTAACAGAACACAGAGCAGTTTCTCAGAAAGCTTCTTTCCAATTTTGAACGGAAGATGTTTCCTTTTTCACCATAGCCCTCTATGGGATTCCAAATATCCCTTTGCCAATTCCACAAGAACAGCCTTAGCGAAAGGCTTCTTGAAGGGAAAGATGTAACTCTGTGAGGTGAATTAACAGAACACAGAGCGGTTTCTCAGAAAGCTTCTTTCCAGTTTTGAACGGAAGATATTTCCTTTTTCACCATAGCCCTCTATGGGCTTCCAAATATCCCTTTGCCAATTCCACAAGAACAGCCTTAGCGAAAGGCTTCTTCAAGGGAAAGATGAAACTCTGTGAGACGAATTAACAGAACACAGAGAAGTTTCTCAGAAAGCTTCTTTCCAGTTTTGAACGGAAGATATTTCCTTTTTCACCATAGCCGTCTATGGGCTTCCAAATATCCCTTTGCCAATTCCACAAGAACAGCCTTAGCGAAAGGCTTCTTGAAGGGAAAGATGTAACTCTGTGAGACGAATTAACAGAACACAGAGCAGATTCTCAGAAAGCTTCTTTCCAGTTTTGAACGGAAGATATTTACTTTTTCACCATAGCCCTCTATGGGCTTCCAAATATCCCTTTGCCAATTCCACAAGAACAGCCTTAGCGAAAGGTTTCTTGAAGGGAAAGATGTAACTCTGTAAGACGAATTAACAGAACACAGAGCAGTTTCTCAGAAAGCTTCTTTCCAGTTTTGAACGGAAGATATTTCCTTTTTGACCATAGCCCTCTATGGGCTTCCAAATATCCCTTTGCCAATTCCACAAGAACAGCCTCATCGAAAGGTTTCTTGAAGGGAGAGATGTAACTCTGTGAAATGAATTAACAGAACACAGAGCAGTTTCTCAGAAACTTCTTTCCAGTTTTGAACGGAAGATATTTCCTTTTTCAGCATAGCCCTCTATGGGCTTCCAAATATCCCTTTGCCAATTCCACAAGAACAGCCTTAGCGAAAGGCTTCTTGAAGGGAAAGATGTAACTCTGTGAGATGAATTAACAGAACACAGAGCGGTTTCTCAGAAAGCTTCTTTCCAGTTTTGAACGGAAGATATTTCCTTTTTGACCATAGCCCTCTATGGGCTTCCAAATATCCCTCTGCCAATACCACAAGAACAGCCTTAGCGAAAGGCTTCTTCAAGGGAAAGATGTAACTCTGTGAGACGAATTAACAGAACACAGAGCGGTTTCTCAGAAAGCTTCTTTCCAGTTTTGAACGGAGGATATTTCCTTTTTCACCATAGCCCTCTATGGGCTTCCAAATATCCCTTTGCCAATTCCACAAGAACAGCCTTAGCGAAAGGCTTCTTGAAGGGAAAGATGTAACTCTGTGAGATGAATTAACAGAACACAGAGCAGTTTCTCAGAAAGCTTCTTTCCAATTTTGAACGGAAGATGTTTCCTTTTTCACCATAGCCCTCTATGGGCTTCCAAATATCCCTTTGCCAATTCCACAAGAACAGCCTTAGCGAAAGGCTTCTTGAAGGGAAAGATGTAACTCTGTGAGATGAATTAACAGAACACAGAGCAGTTTCTCAGAAAGCTTCTTTCCAGTTTTGAACGGAAGTTATTTCCTTTTTCACCATAGCCCTCTATGGGCTTCCAAATATCCCTTTGCCAATTCCACAAGAACAGCCTTAGCGAAAGGCTTCTTGAAGGGAAAGATGTAACTCTGTGAGTCGAATTAACAGAACACAGAGCAGTTTCTCAGAAAGCTTCTTTCCAGTTTTGAACGGAAGATATTTCCTTTTTCACCATAGCCCTCTATGGGCTTCCAAATATCCCTTTGCCAATTCCACAAGAACAGCCTTAGCGAAAGGCTTCTTGAAGGGAAAGATGTAACTCTGTGAGACGAATTAACAGAACACAGAGCAGTTTCTCAGAAAGCTTCTTTCAAGTTTTGAACGGAAGATATTTCCTTTTTCACCATAGCCCTCTATGGGCTTCCAAATATCCCTTTGCCAATTCCACAAGAACAGCCTTAGCGAAAGGCTTCTTGAAGGGAAAGATGTAACTCTGTGAGACGAATTAACAGAACCCAGAGCAGTTTCTCAGAAAGCTTCTTTCCAGTTTTGAACGGAAGATATTTCCTTTTTCACCATAGCCCTCTATGGGCTTCCAAATATCCCTTTGCCAATTCCACAAGAACAGCCTTATCGAAAGGCTTCTTGAAGGGAAAGATGTAACTCTGTGAGATGAATTAACAGAACACAGAGCAGTTTCTCAGAAAGCTTCTTTCCACTTTTGAACGGAAGATATTTCCTTTTTCACCAGAGCCCTCTATGGGCTTCCAAATATCCCTTTGCCAATTCCTCAAGAACAGCCTTAGCGAAAGGCTTCTTGAAGGGAAAGATGTAACTCTGTGAGATGAATTAACAGAACACAGAGCAGTTTTCAGAAAGCTTCTTTCCAGTTTTGAACGGAAGATATTTCCTTTTTCACCATAGCCCTCTATGGGCTTCCTAATATCCCTTTGCCAATTCCACAAGAACAGCCTTAGCGAAAGGCTTCTTGAAGGGAAAGATGTAACTCTGTGAGAGGAATTAACAGAACACAGAGCGGTTTCTCAGAAAGCTTCTTTCCAGTTTTGAACGGAAGATATTTCCTTTTTCACCATAGCCCTCTATAGGCTTCCAAATATCCCTTTGCCAATTCCACAAGAACAGCCTTAGCGAAAGGCTTCTTGAAGGGAAAGATGTAACTCTGTGAGACGAATTAACAGAACACAGAGCGGTTTCTCAGAAAGCCTCTTTCCAGTTTTGAACGGAAGATATTTCTTTTTCACCATAGCCCTCTATGGGCTTCCAAATATCCCTTTGCCAATTCCACAAGAACAGCCTTAGCGAAAGGCTTCTTGAAGGGAAAGATGTAACTCTGTGAGACGAATTATCATAACAGAGAGCGGTTTCTCAGAAAGCTTCTTTCCAGTTTTGAACGGAAGATATTTCCTTTTTCACCAGAGCCCTCTATGTTCTTCCAAATATCCCTTTGTCAATTCCACAAGAACAGCCTTAGCGAAAGGCTTCTTGAAGGGAAAGATGTAACTCTGTGAGATGAATTAACAGAACACAGAGCGGTTTCTCAGAAAGCTTCTTTCCAGTTTTGAACGGAAGATATTTCCTTTTTGACCATAGCCCTCTATGGGCTTCCAAATATCCCTTTGCCAATACCACAAGAACAGCCTTAGCGAAAGGCTTCTTCAAGGGAAAGATGTAACTCTGTGAGACGAATTAACAGAACACAGAGCGGTTTCTCAGAAAGCTTCTTTCCAGTTTTGAACGGAGGATATTTCCTTTTTCACCATAGCCCTCTATGGGCTTCCAAATATCCCTTTGCCAATTCCACAAGAACAGCCTTAGCGAAAGGCTTCTTGAAGGGAAAGATGTAACTCTGTGAGATGAATTAACAGAACACAGAGCAGTTTCTCAGAAAGCTTCTTTCCAATTTTGAACGGAAGATGTTTCCTTTTTCACCATAGCCCTCTATGGGATTCCAAATATCCCTTTGCCAATTCCACAAGAACAGCCTTAGCGAAAGGCTTCTTGAAGGGAAAGATGTAACTCTGTGAGATGAATTAACAGAACACAGAGCGGTTTCTCAGAAAGCTTCTTTCCAGTTTTGAACGGAAGATATTTCCTTTTTCACCATAGCCCTCTATGGGCTTCCAAATATCCCTTTGCCAATTCCACAAGAACAGCCTTAGCGAAAGGCTTCTTCAAGGGAAAGATGAAACTCTGTGAGACGAATTAACAGAACACAGAGAAGTTTCTCAGAAAGCTTCTTTCCAGTTTTGAACGGAAGATATTTCCTTTTTCACCGTAGCCGTCTATGGGCTTCCAAATATCCCTTTGCCAATTCCACAAGAACAGCCTTAGCGAAAGGCTTCTTGAAGGGAAAGATGTAACTCTGTGAGACGAATTAACAGAACACAGAGCAGATTCTCAGAAAGCTTCTTTCCAGTTTTGAACGGAAGATATTTACTTTTTCACCATAGCCCTCTATGGGCTTCCAAATATCCCTTTGCCAATTCCACAAGAACAGCCTTAGCGAAAGGTTTCTTGAAGGGAAAGATGTAACTCTGTGAGACGAATGAACAGAACACAGAGCAGTTTCTCAGAAAGCTTCTTTCCAGTTTTGAACGGAAGATATTTCCTTTTTGACCATAGCCCTCTATGGGCTTCCAAATATCCCTTTGCCAATTCCACAAGAACAGCCTCATCGAAAGGTTTCTTGAAGGGAGAGATGTAACTCTGTGAAATGAATTAACAGAACACAGAGCAGTTTCTCAGAAACTTCTTTCCAGTTTTGAACGGAAGATATTTCCTTTTTCACCATAGCCCTCTATGGGCTTCCAAATATCCCTTTGCCAATTCCACAAGAACAGCCTTAGCGAAAGGCTTCTTGAAGGGAAAGATGTAACTCTGTGAGATGAATTAACAGAACACAGAGCGGTTTCTCAGAAAGCTTCTTTCCAGTTTTGAACGGAAGATATTTCCTTTTTCACCATAGCCCTTTAAGGGCTTCCAAATATCCCTTTGCCAATTCCACAAGAACAGCCTTAGCGAAAGGCTTCTTGAAGGGAAAGATGTAACTCTGTGAGATGAATTAACAGAACATAGAGCGGTTTCTCAGAAAGCTTCTTTCCAGTTTTGAACGGAAGATATTTCCTTTTTCACCATAGCCCTTTAAGGGCTTCCAAATATCCCTTTGCCAATTCCACAAGAACAGCCTTAGCGAAAGGCTTCTTGAAGGGAAAGATGTAACACTGTGAGATGAATTAACAGAACACAGAGCGGTTTCTCAGAAAGCTTCTTTCCAGTTTTGAACGGAAGATATTTCCTTTTTCACCATAGCCCTCTATGGGCTTCCAAATATCCCTTTGCCAATTCCACAAGAACAGCCTTAGCGAAAGGCTTCTTGAAGGGAAAGATGTAACTCTGTGAGACGAATTAACAGAACACAGAGCAGTTTCTCAGAAAGCTTCTTTCCAGTTTTGAACGGAAGATATTTACTTTTTCACCATAGCCCTCCATGGGCTTCCAAATATCCCTTTGCCAATTCCACAAGAACAGCCTTAGCGAAAGGCTTCTTGAAGGGAAAGATGTAACTCTGTGAGACAAATTAACAGAACACAGAGCAGTTTCTCAGAAAGCTTCTTTCCAGTTTTGAACGGAAGATATTTCCTTTTTGACCATAGCCCTCTATGGGCTTCCAAATATCCCTTTGCCAATTCCACAAGAACAGCCTCATCGAAAGGTTTCTTGAAGGGAGAGATGTAACTCTGTGAGATGAATTAACAGAACACAGAGCAGTTTCTCAGAAAGCTTCTTTCCAGTTTTGAACGGAAGATATTTCCTTTTTCACCATAGCCCTCTATGGGCTTCTAAATATCCATTTGCCAATTCCACAAGAACAGCCTTAGCGAAAGGCTTCTTGAAGGGAAAGATGTACCTCTGTGAGATGAATTAACAGAACACAGAGCAGTTTCTCAGAAAGCTTCTTTCCAGTTTTGAACGGAAGATATTTCCTTTTTCACCATAGCCCTCTATGGGCTTCCAAATATCCCTTTGCCAATTCCACAAGAACAGCCTTAGCGAAAGGCTTCTTGAAGGGAAAGATGTAACTCTGTGAGATGAATTAACAGAACACAGAGCGGTTTCTCAGAAAGCTTCTTTCCAGTTTTGAACGGAAGATATTTCCTTTTTGACCATAGCCCTCTATGGGCTTACAAATATCCCTTTGCCAATACCACAAGAACAGCCTTAGCGAAAGGCTTCTTCAAGGGAAAGATGTAACTCTGTGAGACGAATTAACAGAACACAGAGCGGTTTCTCAGAAAGCTTCTTTCCAGTTTTGAACGGAGGATATTTCCTTTTTCACCATAGCCCTCTATGGGCTTCCAAATATCCCTTTGCCAATTCCACAAGAACAGCCTTAGCGAAAGGCTTCTTGAAGGGAAAGATGTAACTCTGTGAGATGAATTAACAGAACACAGAGCAGTTTCTCAGAAAGCTTCTTTCCAATTTTGAACGGAAGATGTTTCCTTTTTCACCATAGCCCTCTATGGGCTTCCAAATATCCCTTTGCCAATTCCACAAGAACAGCCTTAGCGAAAGGCTTCTTGAAGGGAAAGATGTAACTCTGTGAGATGAATTAACAGAACACAGAGCAGTTTCTCAGAAAGCTTCTTTCCAGTTTTGAACGGAAGTTATTTCCTTTTTCACCATAGCCCTCTATGGGCTTCCAAATATCCCTTTGCCAATTCCACAAGAACAGCCTTAGCGAAAGGCTTCTTGAAGGGAAAGATGTAACTCTGTGAGTGGAATTAACAGAACACAGAGCAGTTTCTCAGAAAGCTTCTTTCCAGTTTTGAACGGAAGATATTTCCTTTTTCACCATAGCCCTCTATGGGCTTCCAAATATCCCTTTGCCAAATCCACAAGAACAGCCTTAGCGAAAGGCTTCTTGAAGGGAAAGATGTAACCCTGTGAGATGAATTAACAGAATACAGAGCAGTTTCTCAGCAAGCTTCTTTCCAGTTTTGAACGGAAGATATTTCCTTTTTGACCATAGCCCTCTATGGGCTTCCAAATATCCCTTTGCCAATTCCACAAGAACAGCCTTAGCGAAAGGCTTCTTGAAGGGAAAGATGTAACTCTGTGAGATGAATTAACAGAACACAGAGCAGTTTCTCAGAAAGCTTCTTTCCAGTTTTGAACGGAAGATGTTTCCTTTTTCACCATAGCACTCTATGGGCTTCCAAATATCCCTTTGCCAATTCCAAAATAACAGCCTTAGCGAAAGGCTTCTTGAAGAGAAAGATGTAACTCTGTGAGATGAATTAACAGAACACAGAGCAGTTTCTCAGAAAGCTTCTTTCCAGTTTTGAACGGAAGATATTTCCTTTTTCACCATAGCCCTCTATGGGCTTCCAAATATCCCTTTGCCAATTCCAAAGAACAGCCTTAGCGAAAGGCTTCTTCAAGGGAAAGATGTAACTCTGTGAGACGAATTAACAGAACACAGAGCAGTTTCTCAGAAAGCTTCTTTCCAGTTTTGAACGGAAGATATTTCCTTTTTCACCATAGCCCTCTATGGGCTTCCAAATATCCCTTTGCCAATTCCACAAGAACAGCCTTAGCGAAAGACTTCTTGAAGGGAAAGATGTAACCCTGTGAGATGAATTAACAGAACACAGAGCAGTTTCTCAGCAAGCCTCTTTCCAGTTTTGAACGGAAGATATTTCCTTTTTTACCATAGCCCTCTATGGGCTTCCAAATATCCCTTTGCCAATTCCACAAGAACAGCCTTAGCGAAAGGCTTCTTGAAGGGAAAGATGTAACTCTGTGAGATGAATTAATAGAACAGAGAGCAGTTTCTCAGAAAGCTTCTTTCCAGTTTTGAACGGAAGATATTTTCTTTTTGACCATAGCCCTCTATGGGCTTCCAAATATCCCTTTGCCAATTCCACAAGAACAGCCTTAGCGAAAGGCTTCTTCAAGGGAAAGATGTAACTCTGTGAGATGAATTAACAGAACACAGAGCAGTTTCTCAGAAAGATTCTTTCCAGTTTTGAACGGAAGATATTTCCTTTTTCACCATAGCCCTCTATGGGCTTCCAAATATCCCTTTGCCAATTCCACAAGAACAGCCTTAGCGAAAGGCTTCTTGAAGGGAAAGATGTAACTCTGTGAGACGAATTAACAGAACACAGAGCAGTTTCTCAGAAAGGTTCTTTCCAGTTTTGAACGGAAGATATTTCCTTTTTGACCATAGCCCTCTATGGGCTTCCAAATATCCCTTTGCCAATTCCACAAGAACAGCCTTAGCGAAAGGCTTCTTGAAGGGAAAGATGTAACTCTGTGAGACGAATTAACAGAACACAGAGCAGTTTCTCAGAAAGCTTCTTTCCAGTTTTGAACGGAAGATATTTCCTTTTTCACCATAGCCCTCTATGGACTTCCAAATATCCCTTTGCCAATTCCACAAGAACAGCCTTAGCGAAAGGCTTCTTGAAGGGAAAGATGTAACTCTGTGAGACGAATTAACAGAACACAGAGCAGTTTCTCAGAAAGCTTCTTTCCAGTTTTGAACGGAAGATATTTCCTTTTTCACCATAGCCCTCTATGGGCTTCCAAATATCCCTTTGCCAATTCCACAAGAACAGCCTTATCGAAAGGCTTCTTGAAGGGAATGATGTAACTCTGTGAGATGAATTAACAGAACACAGAGCAGTTTCTCAGAAAGCTTCTTTCCAGTTTTGAACGGAAGATATTTCCTTTTTCACCAGAGCCCTCTATGGGCTTCCAAATATCCCTTTGCCAATTCCTCAAGAACAGCCTTAGCGAAAGGCTTCTTGAAGGGAACGATGTAACTCTGTGAGATGAATTAACAGAACACAGAGCAGTTTCTCAGAAAGCTTCTTTCCAGTTTTGAACGGAAGATATTTCCTTTTTCACCATAGCCCTCTATGGGCTTCCAAATATCCCTTTGCCAATTCCACAAGAACAGCCTTAGCGAAAGGCTTCTTGAAGGGAAAGATGTAACTCTGTGAGATGAATTAACAGAACACAGAGCGGTTTCTCAGAAAGCTTCTTTCCAGTTTTGAACGGAAGATATTTCCTTTTTCACCATAGCCCTCTATGGGCTTCCAAATATCCCTTTGCCAATTCCACAAGAACAGCCTTAGCGAAAGGCTTCTTGAAGGGAAAGATGTAACTCTGTGAGACGAATTAACAGAACACAGAGCGGTTTCTCAGAAAGCCTCTTTCCAGTTTTGAACGGAAGATATTTCTTTTTCACCATAGCCCTCTATGGGCTTCCAAATATCCCTTTGCCAATTCCACAAGAACAGCCTTAGCGAAAGGCTTCTTGAAGGGAAAGATGTAACTCTGTGAGACGAATTAACATAACAGAGAGCGGTTTCTCAGAAAGCTTCTTTCCAGTTTTGAACGGAAGATATTTCCTTTTTCACCATAGCCCTCTATGGGCTTCCAAATATCCCTTTGCCAATTCCACAAGAACAGCCTTATCGAAAGGCTTCTAGAAGGGAAAGATGTAACTCTTTGAGATGAATTAACAGAACACAGAGCAGTTTCTCAGAAAGCTTCTTTCCAGTTTTGAACGGAAGATATTTCCTTTTTCACCATAGTCCTCTATGGGCTTCCAAATATCCCTTTGCCAATTCCACAAGAACAGCCTTAGCGAAAGGCTTCTTGAAGGGAAAGATGTAACTCTGTGAGATGAATTAACAGAACACAGAGCAGTTTCTCAGAAAGCTTCTTTCCAGTTTTGAACGGAAGATATTTCCTTTTTCACCAGAGCCCTCTATGTTCTTCCAAATATCCCTTTGTCAATTCCACAAGAACAGCCTTAGCGAAAGGCTTCTTGAAGGGAAAGATGTAACTCTGTGAGATGAATTAACAGAACACAGAGCGGTTTCTCAGAAAGCTTCTTTCCAGTTTTGAACGGAAGATATTTCCTTTTTGACCATAGCCCTCTATGGGCTTCCAAATATCCCTTTGCCAATTCCACAAGAACAGCCTTAGCGAAAGGCTTCTTGAAGGGAAAGATGTAACTCTGTGAGACGAATTAACAGAACACAGAGCAGTTTCTCAGAAAGCTTCTTTCCAGTTTTGAACGGAAGATATTTCCTTTTTCACCATAGCCCTCTATGGGCTTCCAAATATCCCTTTGCCAATTCCACAAGAACAGCCTTAGCGAAAGGCTTCTTGAAGGGAAAGATGTAACTCTGTGAGACGAATTAACAGAACCCAGAGCAGTTTCTCAGAAAGCTTCTTTCCAGTTTTGAACGGAAGATATTTCCTTTTTCACCATAGCCCTCTATGGGCTTCCAAATATCCCTTTGCCAATTCCACAAGAACAGCCTTATCGAAAGGCTTCTTGAAGGGAAAGATGTAACTCTGTGAGATGAATTAACAGAACACAGAGCAGTTTCTCAGAAAGCTTCTTTCCACTTTTGAACGGAAGATATTTCCTTTTTCACCAGAGCCCTCTATGGGCTTCCAAATATCCCTTTGCCAATTCCTCAAGAACAGCCTTAGCGAAAGGCTTCTTGAAGGGAAAGATGTAACTCTGTGAGATGAATTAACAGAACACAGAGCAGTTTTCAGAAAGCTTCTTTCCAGTTTTGAACGGAAGATATTTCCTTTTTCACCATAGCCCTCTATGGGCTTCCAAATATCCCTTTGCCAATTCCACAAGAACAGCCTTAGCGAAAGGCTTCTTGAAGGGAAAGATGTAACTCTGTGAGAGGAATTAACAGAACACAGAGCGGTTTCTCAGAAAGCTTCTTTCCAGTTTTGAACGGAAGATATTTCCTTTTTCACCATAGCCCTCTATAGGCTTCCAAATATCCCTTTGCCAATTCCACAAGAACAGCCTTAGCGAAAGGCTTCTTGAAGGGAAAGATGTAACTCTGTGAGACGAATTAACAGAACACAGAGCGGTTTCTCAGAAAGCCTCTTTCCAGTTTTGAACGGAAGATATTTCTTTTTCACCATAGCCCTCTATGGGCTTCCAAATATCCCTTTGCCAATTCCACAAGAACAGCCTTAGCGAAAGGCTTCTTGAAGGGAAAGATGTAACTCTGTGAGACGAATTAACATAACAGAGAGCGGTTTCTCAGAAAGCTTCTTTCCAGTTTTGAACGGAAGATATTTCCTTTTTCACCAGAGCCCTCTATGTTCTTCCAAATATCCCTTTGTCAATTCCACAAGAACAGCCTTAGCGAAAGGCTTCTTGAAGGGAAAGATGTAACTCTGTGAGATGAATTAACAGAACACAGAGCGGTTTCTCAGAAAGCTTCTTTCCAGTTTTGAACGGAAGATATTTCCTTTTTGACCATAGCCCTCTATGGGCTTCCAAATATCCCTTTGCCAATACCACAAGAACAGCCTTAGCGAAAGGCTTCTTCAAGGGAAAGATGTAACTCTGTGAGACGAATTAACAGAACACAGAGCGGTTTCTCAGAAAGCTTCTTTCCAGTTTTGAACGGAGGATATTTCCTTTTTCACCATAGCCCTCTATGGGCTTCCAAATATCCCTTTGCCAATTCCACAAGAACAGCCTTAGCGAAAGGCTTCTTGAAGGGAAAGATGTAACTCTGTGAGATGAATTAACAGAACACAGAGCAGTTTCTCAGAAAGCTTCTTTCCAATTTTGAACGGAAGATGTTTCCTTTTTCACCATAGCCCTCTATGGGATTCCAAATATCCCTTTGCCAATTCCACAAGAACAGCCTTAGCGAAAGGCTTCTTGAAGGGAAAGATGTAACTCTGTGAGATGAATTAACAGAACACAGAGCGGTTTCTCAGAAAGCTTCTTTCCAGTTTTGAACGGAAGATATTTCCTTTTTCACCATAGCCCTCTATGGGCTTCCAAATATCCCTTTGCCAATTCCACAAGAACAGCCTTAGCGAAAGGCTTCTTCAAGGGAAAGATGAAACTCTGTGAGACGAATTAACAGAACACAGAGAAGTTTCTCAGAAAGCTTCTTTCCAGTTTTGAACGGAAGATATTTCCTGTTTCACCGTAGCCGTCTATGGGCTTCCAAATATCCCTTTGCCAATTCCACAAGAACAGCCTTAGCGAAAGGCTTCTTGAAGGGAAAGATGTAACTCTGTGAGACGAATTAACAGAACACAGAGCAGATTCTCAGAAAGCTTCTTTCCAGTTTTGAACGGAAGATATTTACTTTTTCACCATAGCCCTCTATGGGCTTCCAAATATCCCTTTGCCAATTCCACAAGAACAGCCTTAGCGAAAGGTTTCTTGAAGGGAAAGATGTAACTCTGTGAGACGAATGAACAGAACACAGAGCAGTTTCTCAGAAAGCTTCTTTCCAGTTTTGAACGGAAGATATTTCCTTTTTGACCATAGCCCTCTATGGGCTTCCAAATATCCCTTTGCCAATTCCACAAGAACAGCCTCATCGAAAGGTTTCTTGAAGGGAGAGATGTAACTCTGTGAAATGAATTAACAGAACACAGAGCAGTTTCTCAGAAACTTCTTTCCAGTTTTGAACGGAAGATATTTCCTTTTTCACCATAGCCCTCTATGGGCTTCCAAATATCCCTTTGCCAATTCCACAAGAACAGCCTTAGCGAAAGGCTTCTTGAAGGGAAAGATGTAACTCTGTGAGATGAATTAACAGAACACAGAGCGGTTTCTCAGAAAGCTTCTTTCCAGTTTTGAACGGAAGATATTTCCTTTTTCACCATAGCCCTTTAAGGGCTTCCAAATATCCCTTTGCCAATTCCACAAGAACAGCCTTAGCGAAAGGCTTCTTGAAGGGAAAGATGTAACTCTGTGAGATGAATTAACAGAACATAGAGCGGTTTCTCAGAAAGCTTGTTTCCAGTTTTGAACGGAAGATATTTCCTTTTTGACCATAGCCCTCTATGGGATTCCAAATATCCCTTTGCCAATTCCACAAGAACAGCCTTAGCGAAAGGCTTCTTGAAGGGAAAGATGTAACACTGTGAGATGAATTAACAGAACACAGAGCGGTTTCTCAGAAAGCTTCTTTCCAGTTTTGAACGGAAGATATTTCCTTTTTCACCATAGCCCTCTATGGGCTTCCAAATATCCCTTTGCCAATTCCACAAGAACAGCCTTAGCGAAAGGCTTCTTGAAGGGAAAGATGTAACTCTGTGAGACGAATTAACAGAACACAGAGCAGTTTCTCAGAAAGCTTCTTTCCAGTTTTGAACGGAAGATATTTACTTTTTCACCATAGCCCTCCATGGGCTTCCAAATATCCCTTTGCCAATTCCACAAGAACAGCCTTAGCGAAAGGCTTCTTGAAGGGAAAGATGTAACTCTGTGAGACAAATTAACAGAACACAGAGCAGTTTCTCAGAAAGCTTCTTTCCAGTTTTGAACGGAAGATATTTCCTTTTTGACCATAGCCCTCTATGGGCTTCCAAATATCCCTTTGCCAATTCCACAAGAACAGCCTCATCGAAAGGTTTCTTGAAGGGAGAGATGTAACTCTGTGAGATGAATTAACAGAACACAGAGCAGTTTCTCAGAAAGCTTCTTTCCAGTTTTGAACGGAAGATATTTCCTTTTTCACCATAGCCCTCTATGGGCTTCTAAATATCCATTTGCCAATTCCACAAGAACAGCCTTAGCGAAAGGCTTCTTGAAGGGAAAGATGTACCTCTGTGAGATGAATTAACAGAACACAGAGCAGTTTCTCAGAAAGCTTCTTTCCAGTTTTGAACGGAAGATATTTCCTTTTTCACCATAGCCCTCTATGGGCTTCCAAATATCCCTTTGCCAATTCCACAAGAACAGCCTTAGCGAAAGGCTTCTTGAAGGGAAAGATGTAACTCTGTGAGATGAATTAACAGAACACAGAGCGGTTTCTCAGAAAGCTTCTTTCCAGTTTTGAACGGAAGATATTTCCTTTTTGACCATAGCCCTCTATGGGCTTACAAATATCCCTTTGCCAATACCACAAGAACAGCCTTAGCGAAAGGCTTCTTCAAGGGAAAGATGTAACTCTGTGAGACGAATTAACAGAACACAGAGCGGTTTCTCAGAAAGCTTCTTTCCAGTTTTGAACGGAGGATATTTCCTTTTTCACCATAGCCCTCTATGGGCTTCCAAATATCCCTTTGCCAATTCCACAAGAACAGCCTTAGCGAAAGGCTTCTTGAAGGGAAAGATGTAACTCTGTGAGATGAATTAACAGAACACAGAGCAGTTTCTCAGAAAGCTTCTTTCCAATTTTGAACGGAAGATGTTTCCTTTTTCACCATAGCCCTCTATGGGCTTCCAAATATCCCTTTGCCAATTCCACAAGAACAGCCTTAGCGAAAGGCTTCTTGAAGGGAAAGATGTAACTCTGTGAGATGAATTAACAGAACACAGAGCGGTTTCTCAGAAAGCTTCTTTCCAGTTTTGAACGGAAGATGTTTCCTTTTTCACCATAGCACTCTATGGGCTTCCAAATATCCCTTTGCCAATTCCAAAATAACAGCCTTAGCGAAAGGCTTCTTGAAGAGAAAGATGTAACTCTGTGAGATGAATTAACAGAACACAGAGCAGTTTCTCAGAAAGCTTCTTTCCAGTTTTGAACGGAAGATATTTCCTTTTTCACCATAGCCCTCTATGGGCTTCCAAATATCCCTTTGCCAATTCCAAAGAACAGCCTTAGCGAAAGGCTTCTTCAAGGGAAAGATGTAACTCTGTGAGACGAATTAACAGAACACAGAGCAGTTTCTCAGAAAGCTTCTTTCCAGTTTTGAACGGAAGATATTTCCTTTTTCACCATAGCCCTCTATGGGCTTCCAAATATCCCTTTGCCAATTCCACAAGAACAGCCTTAGCGAAAGACTTCTTGAAGGGAAAGATGTAACCCTGTGAGATGAATTAACAGAACACAGAGCAGTTTCTCAGCAAGCCTCTTTCCAGTTTTGAACGGAAGATATTTCCTTTTTTACCATAGCCCTCTATGGGCTTCCAAATATCCCTTTGCCAATTCCACAAGAACAGCCTTAGCGAAAGGCTTCTTGAAGGGAAAGATGTAACTCTGTGAGATGAATTAATAGAACAGAGAGCAGTTTCTCAGAAAGCTTCTTTCCAGTTTTGAACGGAAGATATTTTCTTTTTGACCATAGCCCTCTATGGGCTTCCAAATATCCCTTTGCCAATTCCACAAGAACAGCCTTAGCGAAAGGCTTCTTCAAGGGAAAGATGTAACTCTGTGAGATGAATTAACAGAACACAGAGCAGTTTCTCAGAAAGATTCTTTCCAGTTTTGAACGGAAGATATTTCCTTTTTCACCATAGCCCTCTATGGGCTTCCAAATATCCCTTTGCCAATTCCACAAGAACAGCCTTAGCGAAAGGCTTCTTGAAGGGAAAGATGTAACTCTGTGAGACGAATTAACAGAACACAGAGCAGTTTCTCAGAAAGGTTCTTTCCAGTTTTGAACGGAAGATATTTCCTTTTTGACCATAGCCCTCTATGGGCTTCCAAATATCCCTTTGCCAATTCCACAAGAACAGCCTTAGCGAAAGGCTTCTTGAAGGGAAAGATGTAACTCTGTGAGACGAATTAACAGAACACAGAGCAGTTTCTCAGAAAGCTTCTTTCCAGTTTTGAACGGAAGATATTTCCTTTTTCACCATAGCCCTCTATGGACTTCCAAATATCCCTTTGCCAATTCCACAAGAACAGCCTTAGCGAAAGGCTTCTTGAAGGGAAAGATGTAACTCTGTGAGACGAATTAACAGAACACAGAGCAGTTTCTCAGAAAGCTTCTTTCCAGTTTTGAACGGAAGATATTTCCTTTTTCACCATAGCCCTCTATGGGCTTCCAAATATCCCTTTGCCAATTCCACAAGAACAGCCTTATCGAAAGGCTTCTTGAAGGGAATGATGTAACTCTGTGAGATGAATTAACAGAACACAGAGCAGTTTCTCAGAAAGCTTCTTTCCAGTTTTGAACGGAAGATATTTCCTTTTTCACCAGAGCCCTCTATGGGCTTCCAAATATCCCTTTGCCAATTCCTCAAGAACAGCCTTAGCGAAAGGCTTCTTGAAGGGAAAGATGTAACTCTGTGAGATGAATTAACAGAACACAGAGCAGTTTCTCAGAAAGCTTCTTTCCAGTTTTGAACGGAAGATATTTCCTTTTTCACCATAGCCCTCTATGGGCTTCCAAATATCCCTTTGCCAATTCCACAAGAACAGCCTTAGCGAAAGGCTTCTTGAAGGGAAAGATGTAACTCTGTGAGATGAATTAACAGAACACAGAGCGGTTTCTCAGAAAGCTTCTTTCCAGTTTTGAACGGAAGATATTTCCTTTTTCACCATAGCCCTCTATGGGCTTCCAAATATCCCTTTGCCAATTCCACAAGAACAGCCTTAGCGAAAGGCTTCTTGAAGGGAAAGATGTAACTCTGTGAGACGAATTAACAGAACACAGAGCGGTTTCTCAGAAAGCCTCTTTCCAGTTTTGAACGGAAGATATTTCTTTTTCACCATAGCCCTCTATGGGCTTCCAAATATCCCTTTGCCAATTCCACAAGAACAGCCTTAGCGAAAGGCTTCTTGAAGGGAAAGATGTAACTCTGTGAGACGAATTAACATAACAGAGAGCGGTTTCTCAGAAAGCTTCTTTCCAGTTTTGAACGGAAGATATTTCCTTTTTCACCATAGCCCTCTATGGGCTTCCAAATATCCCTTTGCCAATTCCACAAGAACAGCCTTATCGAAAGGCTTCTAGAAGGGAAAGATGTAACTCTTTGAGATGAATTAACAGAACACAGAGCAGTTTCTCAGAAAGCTTCTTTCCAGTTTTGAACGGAAGATATTTCCTTTTTCACCATAGTCCTCTATGGGCTTCCAAATATCCCTTTGCCAATTCCACAAGAACAGCCTTAGCGAAAGGCTTCTTGAAGGGAAAGATGTAACTCTGTGAGATGAATTAACAGAACACAGAGCAGTTTCTCAGAAAGCTTCTTTCCAGTTTTGAACGGAAGATATTTCCTTTTTCACCAGAGCCCTCTATGTTCTTCCAAATATCCCTTTGTCAATTCCACAAGAACAGCCTTAGCGAAAGGCTTCTTGAAGGGAAAGATGTAACTCTGTGAGATGAATTAACAGAACACAGAGCGGTTTCTCAGAAAGCTTCTTTCCAGTTTTGAACGGAAGATATTTCCTTTTTGACCATAGCCCTCTATGGGCTTCCAAATATCCCTTTGCCAATACCACAAGAACAGCCTTAGCGAAAGGCTTCTTCAAGGGAAAGCTGTAACTCTGTGAGACGAATTAACAGAACACAGAGCGGTTTCTCAGAAAGCTTCTTTCCAGTTTTGAACGGAGGATATTTCCTTTTTCACCATAGCCCTCTATGGGCTTCCAAATATCCCTTTGCCAATTCCACAAGAACAGCCTTAGCGAAAGGCTTCTTGAAGGGAAAGATGTAACTCTGTGAGATGAATTAACAGAACACAGAGCAGTTTCTCAGAAAGCTTCTTTCCAATTTTGAACGGAAGATGTTTCCTTTTTCACCATAGCCCTCTATGGGCTTCCAAATATCCCTCGGCCAATTCCACAAGAACAGCCTTAGCGAAAGGCTTCTTGAAGGGAAAGATGTAATTCTGTGAGATGAATTAACAGAACACAGAGCAGTTTCTCAGAAAGCTTCTTTCCAGTTTAGAAGGGAAGATATTTCCTTTTTCACCATAGCCCTCTATGGGCTTCCAAATATCCCTTTGCCAATTCCACAAGAACAGCCTTAGCGAAAGGCTTCTTCAAGGGAAAGATGTAACTCTGTGAGACGAATTAACAGAACACAGAGCAGTTTCTCAGAAAGCTTCTTTCCAGTTTTGAACGGAAGATATTTCCTTTTTCACCATAGCCCTCTATGGGCTTCCAAATATCCCTTTGCCAATTCCACAAGAACAGCCTTAGCGAAAGGCTTCTTGAAGGGAAAGATGTAACCCTGTGAGATGAATTAACAGAACACAGAGCAGTTTCTCAGCAAGCTTCTTTCAAGTTTTGAACGGAAGATATTTCCTTTTTGACCATAGCCCTCTATGGGCTTCCAAATATCCCTTTGCCAATTCCACAAGAACAGCCTTAGCGAAAGGCTTCTTGAAGGGAAAGATGTAACTCTGTGAGATGAATTAACAGAACACAGAGCAGTTTCTCAGAAAGCTTCTTTCCAGTTTTGAACGGAAGATGTTTCCTTTTTCACCATAGCCCTCTATGGGCTTCCAAATATCCCTTTGCCAATTCCACAAGAACAGCCTTAGCGAAAGGCTTCTTGAAGAGAAAGATGTAACTCTGTGAGATGAATTAACAGAACACAGAGCAGTTTCTCAGAAAGCTTCTTTCCAGTTTTGAACGGAAGATATTTCCTTTTTCACCAGAGCCCTCTATGGGCTTCCAAATATCCCTTTGCCAATTCCAGAAGAACAGCCTTAGCGAAAAGCTTCTTGAAGGGAAAGATGTAACTCTGTGAGATGAATTAACAGAACACAGAGCGGTTTCTCAGAAAGCTTCTTTCCAGTTTTGAACGGAAGATATTTCCTTTTTGACCATAGCCCTCTATGGGCCTACAAATATCCCTTTGCCAATACCACAAGAACAGCCTTAGCGAAAGGCTTCTTCAAGGGAAAGATGTAACTCTGTGAGACGAATTAACAGAACACAGAGCGGTTTCTCAGAAAGCTTCTTTCCAGTTTTGAACGGAGGATATTTCCTTTTTCACCATAGCCCTCTATGGGCTTCCAAATATCCCTTTGCCAATTCCACAAGAACAGCCTTAGCGAAAGGCTTCTTGAAGGGAAAGATGTAACTCTGTGAGATGAATTAACAGAACACAGAGCAGTTTCTCAGAAAGCTTCTTTCCAATTTTGAACGGAAGATGTTTCCTTTTTCACCATAGCCCTCTATGGGCTTCCAAATATCCCTTTGCCAATTCCACAAGAACAGCCTTAGCGAAAGGCTTCTTGAAGGGAAAGATGTAACTCTGTGAGATGAATTAACAGAACACAGAGCAGTTTCTCAGAAAGCTTCTTTCCAGTTTTGAACGGAAGTTATTTCCTTTTTCACCATAGCCCTCTATGGGCTTCCAAATATCCCTTTGCCAATTCCACAAGAACAGCCTTAGCGAAAGGCTTCTTGAAGGGAAAGATGTAACTCTGTGAGTCGAATTAACAGAACACAGAGCAGTTTCTCAGAAAGCTTCTTTCCAGTTTTGAACGGAAGATATTTCCTTTTTCACCATAGCCCTCTATGGGTTTCCAAATATCCCTTTGCCAAATCCACAAGAACAGCCTTAGCGAAAGGCTTCTTGAAGGGAAAGATGTAACCCTGTGAGATGAATTAACAGAACACAGAGCAGTTTCTCAGCAAGCTTCTTTCCAGTTTTGAACGGAAGATATTTCCTTTTTGACCATAGCCCTCTATGGGCTTCCAAATATCCCTTTGCCAATTCCACAAGAACAGCCTTAGCGAAAGGCTTCTTGAAGGGAAAGATGTAACTCTGTGAGATGAATTAACAGAACACAGAGCAGTTTCTCAAAAAGCTTCTTTCCAGTTTTGAACGGAAGATGTTCCTTTTTCACCATAGCACTCTATGGGCTTCCAAATATCCCTTTGCCAATTCCAAAAGAACAGCCTTAGCGAAAGGCTTCTTGAAGAGAAAGATGTAACTCCGTGAGATGAATTAACAGAACACAGAGCAGTTTCTCAGAAAGCTTCTTTCCAGTTTTGAACGGAAGATATTTCCTTTTTCACCATAGCCCTCTATGGGCTTCCAAATATCCCTTTGCCAATTCCAAAGAACAGCCTTAGCGAAAGGCTTCTTCAAGGGAAAGATGTAACTCTGTGAGACGAATTAACAGAACACAGAGCAGTTTCTCAGAAAGCTTCTTTCCAGTTTTGAACGGAAGATATTTCCTTTTTCACCATAGCCCTCTATGGGCTTCCAAATATCCCTTTGCCAATTCCACAAGAACAGCCTTAGCGAAAGGCTTCTTCAAGGGAAAGATGTAACTCTGTGAGACGAATTAACAGAACACAGAGCAGTTTCTCAGAAAGCTTCTTTCCAGTTTTGAACGGAAGATATTTCCTTTTTGACCATAGCCCTCTATGGGCTTCCAAATATCCCTTTGCCAATTCCACAAGAACAGCATTAGCGAAAGGCTTCTTGAAGGGAAAGATGTAACTCTGTGAGACGAATTAACAGAACACAGAGCAGTTTCTCAGAAAGCTTCTTTCCAGTTTTGAACGGAAGATATTTCCTTTTTCACCATAGCCCTCTATGGGCTTCCAAATATCCCTTTGGCAATTCCACAAGAACAGCCTTATCGAAAGGCTTCTTGAAGGGAATGATGTAACTCTGTGAGATGAATTAACAGAACACAGAGCAGTTTCTCAGAAAGCTTCTTTCCAGTTTTGAACGGAAGATATTTCCTTTTTCACCAGAGCCCTCTATGGGCTTCCAAATATCCCTTTGCCAATTCCACAAGAACAGCCTTAGCGAAAGGCTTCTTCAAGGGAAAGATGTAACTCTGTGAGACGAATTAACAGAACACAGAGCAGTTTCTCAGAAAGCTTCTTTCCAGTTTTGAACGGAAGATATTTCCTTTTTCACCATAGCCCTCTATGGGCTTCCAAATATCCCTTTGCCAATTCCACAAGAGCAGCCTTAGCGAAAGACTTCTTGAAGGGAAAGATGTAACCCTGTGAGATGAATTAACAGAACACAGAGCAGTTTCTCAGCAAGCCTCTTTCCAGTTTTGAACGGAAGATATTTCCTTTTTCACCATAGCCCTCTATGGGCTTCCAAATATCCCTTTGCCAATTCCACAAGAACAGCCTTAGCGAAAGGCTTCTTGAAGGGAAAGATGTAACTCTGTGAGATGAATTAATAGAACAGAGAGCAGTTTCTCAGAAAGCTTCTTTCCAGTTTTGAACGGAAGATATTTTCTTTTTGACCATAGCCCTCTATGGGCTTCCAAATATCCCTTTGCCAATTCCACAAGAACAGCCTTAGCGAAAGGCTTCTTCAAGGGAAAGATGTAACTCTGTGAGATGAATTAACAGAACACAGAGCAGTTTCTCAGAAAGATTCTTTCCAGTTTTGAACGGAAGATATTTCCTTTTTCACCATAGCCCTCTATGGGCTTCCAAATATCCCTTTGCCAATTCCACAAGAACAGCCTTAGCGAAAGGCTTCTTGAATGGAAAGATGTAACTCTGTGAGACGAATTAACAGAACACAGAGCAGTTTCTCAGAAAGGTTCTTTCCAGTTTTGAACGGAAGATATTTCCTTTTTGACCATAGCCCTCTATGGGCTTCCAAATATCCCTTTGCCAATTCCACAAGAACAGCCTTAGCGAAAGGCTTCTTCAAGGGAAAGATGTAACTCTGTGAGACGAATTAACAGAACACAGAGCAGTTTCTCAGAAAGCTTCTTTCCAGTTTTGAACGGAAGATATTTCCTTTTTCACCATAGCCCTCTATGGACTTCCAAATATCCCTTTGCCAATTCCACAAGAACAGCCTTAGCGAAAGGCTTCTTGAAGGGAAAGATGTAACTCTGTGAGACGAAT
Organism: Chlorocebus sabaeus; assembly: GCF_047675955.1. Taxonomy (NCBI): domain Eukaryota; kingdom Metazoa; phylum Chordata; class Mammalia; order Primates; family Cercopithecidae; genus Chlorocebus; species Chlorocebus sabaeus. Next base: position 1,536,847 of record NW_027327615.1, read on the forward strand.
TAACAGAACACAGAGCAGTTTCTCAGAAAGCTTCTTTCCAGTTTTGAACGGAAGATATTTCCTTTTTGACCATAGCCCTCTATGGGCTTCCAAATATCCCTTTGCCAAATCCACAAGAACAGCCTTAGCGAAAGGCTTCTTGAAGGGAAAGATGTAATTCTGTGAGATGAATTAACAGAACACAGAGCAGTTTCTCAGAAAGCTTCTTTCCAGTTTAGAAGGGAAGATATTTCCTTTTTCACCATAGCCCTCTATGGGCTTCCAAATATCCCTTTGCCAATTCCACAAGAACAGCCTTAGCGAAAGGCTTCTTGAAGGGAAAGATGTAACTCTGTGAGACGAATTAACAGAACACAGAGCAGTTTCTCAGAAAGCTTCTTTCCAGTTTTGAACGGAAGATATTTCCTTTTTCACCATAGCCCTGTATGGGCTTCCAAATATCCCTTTGCCAATTCCACAAGAACAGCCTTAGCGAAAGGCTTCTTGAAGGGAAAGATGTAACCCTGTGAGATGAATTAACAGAACACAGAGCAGTTTCTCAGCAAGCTTCTTTCCAGTTTTGAACGGAAGATATTTCCTTTTTGACCATAGCCCTCTATGGGCTTCCAAATATCCCTTTGCCAATTCCACAAGAACAGCCTTAGCGAAAGGCTTCTTGAAGGGAAAGATGTAACTCTGTGAGATGAATTAACAGAACACAGAGCAGTTTCTCAGAAAGCTTCTTTCCAGTTTTGAACGGAAGATGTTTCCTTTTTCACCATAGCCCTCTATGGGCTTCCAAATATCCCTTTGCCAATTCCACAAGAACAGCCTTAGCGAAAGGCTTCTTGAAGAGAAAGATGTATCTCTGTGAGATGAATTAACAGAACACAGAGCAGTTTCTCAGAAAGCTTCTTTCCAGTTTTGAACGGAAGATATTTCCTTTTTCACCATAGCCCTCTATGGGCTTCCAAATATCCCTTTGCCAATTCCACAAGAACAGCCTTAGCGAAAGGCTTCTTGAAGGGAAAGATGTAACTCTGTGAGATGAATTAACAGAACACAGAGCGGTTTCTCAGAAAGCTTCTTTCCAGTTTTGAACGGAAGATATTTCCTTTTTGACCATAGCCCTCTATGGGCTTACAAATATCCCTTTGCCAATACCACAAGAACAGCCTTAGCGAAAGGCTTCTTCAAGGGAAAGATGTAACTCTGTGAGACGAATTAACAGAACACAGAGCGGTTTCTCAGAAAGCTTCTTTCCAGTTTTGAACGGAGGATATTTCCTTTTTCACCATAGCCCTCTATGGGCTTCCAAATATCCCTTTGCCAATTCCACAAGAACAGCCTTAGCGAAAGGCTTCTTGAAGGGAAAGATGTAACTCTGTGAGATGAATTAACAGAACACAGAGCAGTTTCTCAGAAAGCTTCTTTCCAATTTTGAACGGAAGATGTTTCCTTTTTCACCATAGCCCTCTATGGGCTTCCAAATATCCCTTTGCCAATTCCACAAGAACAGCCTTAGCGAAAGGCTTCTTGAAGGGAAAGATGTAACTCTGTGAGATGAATTAACAGAACACAGAGCAGTTTCTCAGAAAGCTTCTTTCCAGTTTTGAACGGAAGTTATTTCCTTTTTCACCATAGCCCTCTATGGGCTTCCAAATATCCCTTTGCCAATTCCACAAGAACAGCCTTAGCGAAAGGCTTCTTGAAGGGAAAGATGTAACTCTGTGAGTCGAATTAACAGAACACACAGCAGTTTCTCAGAAAGCTTCTTTCCAGTTTTGAACGGAAGATATTTCCTTTTTCACCATAGCCCTCTATGGGCTTCCAAATATCCCTTTGCCAAATCCACAAGAACAGCCTTAGCGAAAGGCTTCTTGAAGGGAAAGATGTAACCCTGTGAGATGAATTAACAGAACACAGAGCAGTTTCTCAGCAAGCTTCTTTCCAGTTTTGAACGGAAGATATTTCCTTTTTGACCATAGCCCTCTATGGGCTTCCAAATATCCCTTTGCCAATTCCACAAGAACAGCCTTAGCGAAAGGCTTCTTGAAGGGAAAGATGTAACTCTGTGAGATGAATTAACAGAACACAGAGCAGTTTCTCAGAAAGCTTCTTTCCAGTTTTGAACGGAAGATGTTCCTTTTTCACCATAGCACTCTATGGGCTTCCAAATATCCCTTTGCCAATTCCAAAAGAACAGCCTTAGCGAAAGGCTTCTTGAAGAGAAAGATGTAACTCTGTGAGATGAATTAACAGAACACAGAGCAGTTTCTCGGAAAGCTTCTTTCCAGTTTTGAACGGAAGATATTTCCTTTTTCACCATAGCCCTCTATGGGCTTCCAAATATCCCTTTGCCAATTCCAAAGAACAGCCTTAGCGAAAGGCTTCTTCAAGGGAAAGATGTAACTCTGTGAGACGAATTAACAGAACACAGAGCGGTTTCTCAGAAAGCCTCTTTCCAGTTTTGAACGGAAGATATTTCTTTTTCACCATAGCCCTCTATGGGCTTCCAAATATCCCTTTGCCAATTCCACAAGAACAGCCTTAGCGAAAGGCTTCTTGAAGGGAAAGATGTAACTCTGTGAGACGAATTAACATAACAGAGAGCGGTTTCTCAGAAAGCTTCTTTCCAGTTTTGAACGGAAGATATTTCCTTTTTCACCAGAGCCCTCTATGTTCTTCCAAATATCCCTTTGTCAATTCCACAAGAACAGCCTTAGCGAAAGGCTTCTTGAAGGGAAAGATGTAACTCTGTGAGATGAATTAACAGAACACAGAGCGGTTTCTCAGAAAGCTTCTTTCCAGTTTTGAACGGAAGATATTTCCTTTTTGACCATAGCCCTCTATGGGCTTCCAAATATCCCTTTGCCAATACCACAAGAACAGCCTTAGCGAAAGGCTTCTTCAAGGGAAAGATGTAACTCTGTGAGACGAATTAACAGAACACAGAGCGGTTTCTCAGAAAGCTTCTTTCCAGTTTTGAACGGAGGATATTTCCTTTTTCACCATAGCCCTCTATGGGCTTCCAAATATCCCTTTGCCAATTCCACAAGAACAGCCTTAGCGAAAGGCTTCTTGAAGGGAAAGATGTAACTCTGTGAGATGAATTAACAGAACACAGAGCAGTTTCTCAGAAAGCTTCTTTCCAATTTTGAACGGAAGATGTTTCCTTTTTCACCATAGCCCTCTATGGGATTCCAAATATCCCTTTGCCAATTCCACAAGAACAGCCTTAGCGAAAGGCTTCTTGAAGGGAAAGATGTAACTCTGTGAGATGAATTAACAGAACACAGAGCGGTTTCTCAGAAAGCTTCTTTCCAGTTTTGAACGGAAGATATTTCCTTTTTCACCATAGCCCTCTATGGGCTTCCAAATATCCCTTTGCCAATTCCACAAGAACAGCCTTAGCGAAAGGCTTCTTCAAGGGAAAGATGAAACTCTGTGAGACGAATTAACAGAACACAGAGAAGTTTCTCAGAAAGCTTCTTTCCAGTTTTGAACGGAAGATATTTCCTTTTTCACCGTAGCCGTCTATGGGCTTCCAAATATCCCTTTGCCAATTCCACAAGAACAGCCTTAGCGAAAGGCTTCTTGAAGGGAAAGATGTAACTCTGTGAGACGAATTAACAGAACACAGAGCAGATTCTCAGAAAGCTTCTTTCCAGTTTTGAACGGAAGATATTTACTTTTTCACCATAGCCCTCTATGGGCTTCCAAATATCCCTTTGCCAATTCCACAAGAACAGCCTTAGCGAAAGGTTTCTTGAAGGGAAAGATGTAACTCTGTGAGACGAATGAACAGAACACAGAGCAGTTTCTCAGAAAGCTTCTTTCCAGTTTTGAACGGAAGATATTTCCTTTTTGACCATAGCCCTCTATGGGCTTCCAAATATCCCTTTGCCAATTCCACAAGAACAGCCTCATCGAAAGGTTTCTTGAAGGGAGAGATGTAACTCTGTGAAATGAATTAACAGAACACAGAGCAGTTTCTCAGAAACTTCTTTCCAGTTTTGAACGGAAGATATTTCCTTTTTCACCATAGCCCTCTATGGGCTTCCAAATATCCCTTTGCCAATTCCACAAGAACAGCCTTAGCGAAAGGCTTCTTGAAGGGAAAGATGTAACTCTGTGAGATGAATTAACAGAACACAGAGCGGTTTCTCAGAAAGCTTCTTTCCAGTTTTGAACGGAAGATATTTCCTTTTTCACCATAGCCCTTTAAGGGCTTCCAAATATCCCTTTGCCAATTCCACAAGAACAGCCTTAGCGAAAGGCTTCTTGAAGGGAAAGATGTAACTCTGTGAGATGAATTAACAGAACATAGAGCGGTTTCTCAGAAAGCTTCTTTCCAGTTTTGAACGGAAGATATTTCCTTTTTCACCATAGCCCTTTAAGGGCTTCCAAATATCCCTTTGCCAATTCCACAAGAACAGCCTTAGCGAAAGGCTTCTTGAAGGGAAAGATGTAACACTGTGAGATGAATTAACAGAACACAGAGCGGTTTCTCAGAAAGCTTCTTTCCAGTTTTGAACGGAAGATATTTCCTTTTTCACCATAGCCCTCTATGGGCTTCCAAATATCCCTTTGCCAATTCCACAAGAACAGCCTTAGCGAAAGGCTTCTTGAAGGGAAAGATGTAACTCTGTGAGACGAATTAACAGAACACAGAGCAGTTTCTCAGAAAGCTTCTTTCCAGTTTTGAACGGAAGATATTTACTTTTTCACCATAGCCCTCCATGGGCTTCCAAATATCCCTTTGCCAATTCCACAAGAACAGCCTTAGCGAAAGGCTTCTTGAAGGGAAAGATGTAACTCTGTGAGACAAATTAACAGAACACAGAGCAGTTTCTCAGAAAGCTTCTTTCCAGTTTTGAACGGAAGATATTTCCTTTTTGACCATAGCCCTCTATGGGCTTCCAAATATCCCTTTGCCAATTCCACAAGAACAGCCTCATCGAAAGGTTTCTTGAAGGGAGAGATGTAACTCTGTGAGATGAATTAACAGAACACAGAGCAGTTTCTCAGAAAGCTTCTTTCCAGTTTTGAACGGAAGATATTTCCTTTTTCACCATAGCCCTCTATGGGCTTCTAAATATCCATTTGCCAATTCCACAAGAACAGCCTTAGCGAAAGGCTTCTTGAAGGGAAAGATGTACCTCTGTGAGATGAATTAACAGAACACAGAGCAGTTTCTCAGAAAGCTTCTTTCCAGTTTTGAACGGAAGATATTTCCTTTTTCACCATAGCCCTCTATGGGCTTCCAAATATCCCTTTGCCAATTCCACAAGAACAGCCTTAGCGAAAGGCTTCTTGAAGGGAAAGATGTAACTCTGTGAGATGAAATAACAGAACACAGAGCGGTTTCTCAGAAAGCTTCTTTCCAGTTTTGAACGGAAGATATTTCCTTTTTGACCATAGCCCTCTATGGGCTTACAAATATCCCTTTGCCAATACCACAAGAACAGCCTTAGCGAAAGGCTTCTTCAAGGGAAAGATGTAACTCTGTGAGACGAATTAACAGAACACAGAGCGGTTTCTCAGAAAGCTTCTTTCCAGTTTTGAACGGAGGATATTTCCTTTTTCACCATAGCCCTCTATGGGCTTCCAAATATCCCTTTGCCAATTCCACAAGAACAGCCTTAGCGAAAGGCTTCTTGAAGGGAAAGATGTAACTCTGTGAGATGAATTAACAGAACACAGAGCAGTTTCTCAGAAAGCTTCTTTCCAATTTTGAACGGAAGATGTTTCCTTTTTCACCATAGCCCTCTATGGGCTTCCAAATATCCCTTTGCCAATTCCACAAGAGCAGCCTTAGCGAAAGGCTTCTTGAAGGGAAAGATGTAACTCTGTGAGATGAATTAACAGAACACAGAGCAGTTTCTCAGAAAGCTTCTTTCCAGTTTTGAACGGAAGTTATTTCCTTTTTCACCATAGCCCTCTATGGGCTTCCAAATATCCCTTTGCCAATTCCACAAGAACAGCCTTAGCGAAAGGCTTCTTGAAGGGAAAGATGTAACTCTGTGAGTGGAATTAACAGAACACAGAGCAGTTTCTCAGAAAGCTTCTTTCCAGTTTTGAACGGAAGATATTTCCTTTTTCACCATAGCCCTCTATGGGCTTCCAAATATCCCTTTGCCAAATCCACAAGAACAGCCTTAGCGAAAGGCTTCTTGAAGGGAAAGATGTAACCCTGTGAGATGAATTAACAGAATACAGAGCAGTTTCTCAGCAAGCTTCTTTCCAGTTTTGAACGGAAGATATTTCCTTTTTGACCATAGCCCTCTATGGGCTTCCAAATATCCCTTTGCCAATTCCACAAGAACAGCCTTAGCGAAAGGCTTCTTGAAGGGAAAGATGTAACTCTGTGAGATGAATTAACAGAACACAGAGCAGTTTCTCAGAAAGCTTCTTTCCAGTTTTGAACGGAAGATGTTTCCTTTTTCACCATAGCACTCTATGGGCTTCCAAATATCCCTTTGCCAATTCCAAAATAACAGCCTTAGCGAAAGGCTTCTTGAAGAGAAAGATGTAACTCTGTGAGATGAATTAACAGAACACAGAGCAGTTTCTCAGAAAGCTTCTTTCCAGTTTTGAACGGAAGATATTTCCTTTTTCACCATAGCCCTCTATGGGCTTCCAAATATCCCTTTGCCAATTCCAAAGAACAGCCTTAGCGAAAGGCTTCTTCAAGGCAAAGATGTAACTCTGTGAGACGAATTAACAGAACACAGAGCAGTTTCTCAGAAAGCTTCTTTCCAGTTTTGAACGGAAGATATTTCCTTTTTCACCATAGCCCTCTATGGGCTTCCAAATATCCCTTTGCCAATTCCACAAGAACAGCCTTAGCGAAAGACTTCTTGAAGGGAAAGATGTAACCCTGTGAGATGAATTAACAGAACACAGAGCAGTTTCTCAGCAAGCCTCTTTCCAGTTTTGAACGGAAGATATTTCCTTTTTTACCATAGCCCTCTATGGGCTTCCAAATATCCCTTTGCCAATTCCACAAGAACAGCCTTAGCGAAAGGCTTCTTGAAGGGAAAGATGTAACTCTGTGAGATGAATTAATAGAACAGAGAGCAGTTTCTCAGAAAGCTTCTTTCCAGTTTTGAACGGAAGATATTTTCTTTTTGACCATAGCCCTCTATGGGCTTCCAAATATCCCTTTGCCAATTCCACAAGAACAGCCTTAGCGAAAGGCTTCTTCAAGGGAAAGATGTAACTCTGTGAGATGAATTAACAGAACACAGAGCAGTTTCTCAGAAAGATTCTTTCCAGTTTTGAACGGAAGATATTTCCTTTTTCACCATAGCCCTCTATGGGCTTCCAAATATCCCTTTGCCAATTCCACAAGAACAGCCTTAGCGAAAGGCTTCTTGAAGGGAAAGATGTAACTCTGTGAGACGAATTAACAGAACACAGAGCAGTTTCTCAGAAAGGTTCTTTCCAGTTTTGAACGGAAGATATTTCCTTTTTGACCATAGCCCTCTATGGGCTTCCAAATATCCCTTTGCCAATTCCACAAGAACAGCCTTAGCGAAAGGCTTCTTGAAGGGAAAGATGTAACACTGTGAGATGAATTAACAGAACACAGAGCGGTTTCTCAGAAAGCTTCTTTCCAGTTTTGAACGGAAGATATTTCCTTTTTCACCATAGCCCTCTATGGGCTTCCAAATATCCCTTTGCCAATTCCACAAGAACAGCCTTAGCGAAAGGCTTCTTGAAGGGAAAGATGTAACTCTGTGAGACGAATTAACAGAACACAGAGCAGTTTCTCAGAAAGCTTCTTTCCAGTTTTGAACGGAAGATATTTACTTTTTCACCATAGCCCTCCATGGGCTTCCAAATATCCCTTTGCCAATTCCACAAGAACAGCCTTAGCGAAAGGCTTCTTGAAGGGAAAGATGTAACTCTGTGAGACAAATTAACAGAACACAGAGCAGTTTCTCAGAAAGCTTCTTTCCAGTTTTGAACGGAAGATATTTCCTTTTTGACCATAGCCCTCTATGGGCTTCCAAATATCCCTTTGCCAATTCCACAAGAACAGCCTCATCGAAAGGTTTCTTGAAGGGAGAGATGTAACTCTGTGAGATGAATTAACAGAACACAGAGCAGTTTCTCAGAAAGCTTCTTTCCAGTTTTGAACGGAAGATATTTCCTTTTTCACCATAGCCCTCTATGGGCTTCTAAATATCCATTTGCCAATTCCACAAGAACAGCCTTAGCGAAAGGCTTCTTGAAGGGAAAGATGAACCTCTGTGAGATGAATTAACAGAACACAGAGCAGTTTCTCAGAAAGCTTCTTTCCAGTTTTGAACGGAAGATATTTCCTTTTTCACCATAGCCCTCTATGGGCTTCCAAATATCCCTTTGCCAATTCCACAAGAACAGCCTTAGCGAAAGGCTTCTTGAAGGGAAAGATGTAACTCTGTGAGATGAATTAACAGAACACAGAGCGGTTTCTCAGAAAGCTTCTTTCCAGTTTTGAACGGAAGATATTTCCTTTTTGACCATAGCCCTCTATGGGCTTACAAATATCCCTTTGCCAATACCACAAGAACAGCCTTAGCGAAAGGCTTCTTCAAGGGAAAGATGTAACTCTGTGAGACGAATTAACAGAACACAGAGCGGTTTCTCAGAAAGCTTCTTTCCAGTTTTGAACGGAGGATATTTCCTTTTTCACCATAGCCCTCTATGGGCTTCCAAATATCCCTTTGCCAATTCCACAAGAACAGCCTTAGCGAAAGGCTTCTTGAAGGGAAAGATGTAACTCTGTGAGATGAATTAACAGAACACAGAGCAGTTTCTCAGAAAGCTTCTTTCCAATTTTGAACGGAAGATGTTTCCTTTTTCACCATAGCCCTCTATGGGCTTCCAAATATCCCTTTGCCAATTCCACAAGAACAGCCTTAGCGAAAGGCTTCTTGAAGGGAAAGATGTAACTCTGTGAGATGAATTAACAGAACACAGAGCAGTTTCTCAGAAAGCTTCTTTCCAGTTTTGAACGGAAGTTATTTCCTTTTTCACCATAGCCCTCTATGGGCTTCCAAATATCCCTTTGCCAATTCCACAAGAACAGCCTTAGCGAAAGGCTTCTTGAAGGGAAAGATGTAACTCTGTGAGTGGAATTAACAGAACACAGAGCAGTTTCTCAGAAAGCTTCTTTCCAGTTTTGAACGGAAGATATTTCCTTTTTCACCATAGCCCTCTATGGGCTTCCAAATATCCCTTTGCCAAATCCAAAAGAACAGCCTTAGCGAAAGGCTTCTTGAAGGGAAAGATGTAACCCTGTGAGATGAATTAACAGAATACAGAGCAGTTTCTCAGCAAGCTTCTTTCCAGTTTTGAACGGAAGATATTTCCTTTTTGACCATAGCCCTCTATGGGCTTCCAAATATCCCTTTGCCAATTCCACAAGAACAGCCTTAGCGAAAGGCTTCTTGAAGGGAAAGATGTAACTCTGTGAGATGAATTAACAGAACACAGAGCAGTTTCTCAGAAAGCTTCTTTCCAGTTTTGAACGGAAGATGTTTCCTTTTTCACCATAGCACTCTATGGGCTTCCAAATATCCCTTTGCCAATTCCAAAATAACAGCCTTAGCGAAAGGCTTCTTGAAGAGAAAGATGTAACTCTGTGAGATGAATTAACAGAACACAGAGCAGTTTCTCAGAAAGCTTCTTTCCAGTTTTGAACGGAAGATATTTCCTTTTTCACCATAGCCCTCTATGGGCTTCCAAATATCCCTTTGCCAATTCCAAAGAACAGCCTTAGCGAAAGGCTTCTTCAAGGGAAAGATGTAACTCTGTGAGACGAATTAACAGAACACAGAGCAGTTTCTCAGAAAGCTTCTTTCCAGTTTTGAACGGAAGATATTTCCTTTTTCACCATAGCCCTCTATGGGCTTCCAAATATCCCTTTGCCAATTCCACAAGAACAGCCTTAGCGAAAGACTTCTTGAAGGGAAAGATGTAACCCTGTGAGATGAATTAACAGAACACAGAGCAGTTTCTCAGCAAGCCTCTTTCCAGTTTTGAACGGAAGATATTTCCTTTTTTACCATAGCCCTCTATGGGCTTCCAAATATCCCTTTGCCAATTCCACAAGAACAGCCTTAGCGAAAGGCTTCTTGAAGGGAAAGATGTAACTCTGTGAGATGAATTAATAGAACAGAGAGCAGTTTCTCAGAAAGCTTCTTTCCAGTTTTGAACGGAAGATATTTTCTTTTTGACCATAGCCCTCTATGGGCTTCCAAATATCCCTTTGCCAATTCCACAAGAACAGCCTTAGCGAAAGGCTTCTTCAAGGGAAAGATGTAACTCTGTGAGATGAATTAACAGAACACAGAGCAGTTTCTCAGAAAGATTCTTTCCAGTTTTGAACGGAAGATATTTCCTTTTTCACCATAGCCCTCTATGGGCTTCCAAATATCCCTTTGCCAATTCCACAAGAACAGCCTTAGCGAAAGGCTTCTTGAAGGGAAAGATGTAACTCTGTGAGACGAATTAACAGAACACAGAGCAGTTTCTCAGAAAGGTTCTTTCCAGTTTTGAACGGAAGATATTTCCTTTTTGACCATAGCCCTCTATGGGCTTCCAAATATCCCTTTGCCAATTCCACAAGAACAGCCTTAGCGAAAGGCTTCTTGAAGGGAAAGATGTAACTCTGTGAGACGAATTAACAGAACACAGAGCAGTTTCTCAGAAAGCTTCTTTCCAGTTTTGAACGGAAGATATTTCCTTTTTCACCATAGCCCTCTATGGACTTCCAAATATCCCTTTGCCAATTCCACAAGAACAGCCTTAGCGAAAGGCTTCTTGAAGGGAAAGATGTAACTCTGTGAGACGAATTAACAGAACACAGAGCAGTTTCTCAGAAAGCTTCTTTCCAGTTTTGAACGGAAGATATTTCCTTTTTCACCATAGCCCTCTATGGGCTTCCAAATATCCCTTTGCCAATTCCACAAGAACAGCCTTATCGAAAGGCTTCTTGAAGGGAATGATGTAACTCTGTGAGATGAATTAACAGAACACAGAGCAGTTTCTCAGAAAGCTTCTTTCCAGTTTTGAACGGAAGATATTTCCTTTTTCACCAGAGCCCTCTATGGGCTTCCAAATATCCCTTTGCCAATTCCTCAAGAACAGCCTTAGCGAAAGGCTTCTTGAAGGGAACGATGTAACTCTGTGAGATGAATTAACAGAACACAGAGCAGTTTCTCAGAAAGCTTCTTTCCAGTTTTGAACGGAAGATATTTCCTTTTTCACCATAGCCCTCTATGGGCTTCCAAATATCCCTTTGCCAATTCCACAAGAACAGCCTTAGCGAAAGGCTTCTTGAAGGGAAAGATGTAACTCTGTGAGATGAATTAACAGAACACAGAGCGGTTTCTCAGAAAGCTTCTTTCCAGTTTTGAACGGAAGATATTTCCTTTTTCACCATAGCCCTCTATGGGCTTCCAAATATCCCTTTGCCAATTCCACAAGAACAGCCTTAGCGAAAGGCTTCTTGAAGGGAAAGATGTAACTCTGTGAGACGAATTAACAGAACACAGAGCGGTTTCTCAGAAAGCCTCTTTCCAGTTTTGAACGGAAGATATTTCTTTTTCACCATAGCCCTCTATGGGCTTCCAAATATCCCTTTGCCAATTCCACAAGAACAGCCTTAGCGAAAGGCTTCTTGAAGGGAAAGATGTAACTCTGTGAGACGAATTAACATAACAGAGAGCGGTTTCTCAGAAAGCTTCTTTCCAGTTTTGAACGGAAGATATTTCCTTTTTCACCATAGCCCTCTATGGGCTTCCAAATATCCCTTTGCCAATTCCACAAGAACAGCCTTATCGAAAGGCTTCTAGAAGGGAAAGATGTAACTCTTTGAGATGAATTAACAGAACACAGAGCAGTTTCTCAGAAAGCTTCTTTCCAGTTTTGAACGGAAGATATTTCCTTTTTCACCATAGTCCTCTATGGGCTTCCAAATATCCCTTTGCCAATTCCACAAGAACAGCCTTAGCGAAAGGCTTCTTGAAGGGAAAGATGTAGCTCTGTGAGATGAATTAACAGAACACAGAGCAGTTTCTCAGAAAGCTTCTTTCCAGTTTTGAACGGAAGATATTTCCTTTTTCACCAGAGCCCTCTATGTTCTTCCAAATATCCCTTTGTCAATTCCACAAGAACAGCCTTAGCGAAAGGCTTCTTGAAGGGAAAGATGTAACTCTGTGAGATGAATTAACAGAACACAGAGCGGTTTCTCAGAAAGCTTCTTTCCAGTTTTGAACGGAAGATATTTCCTTTTTGACCATAGCCCTCTATGGGCTTCCAAATATCCCTTTGCCAATTCCACAAGAACAGCCTTAGCGAAAGGCTTCTTGAAGGGAAAGATGTAACTCTGTGAGACGAATTAACAGAACACAGAGCAGTTTCTCAGAAAGCTTCTTTCCAGTTTTGAACGGAAGATATTTCCTTTTTCACCATAGCCCTCTATGGGCTTCCAAATATCCCTTTGCCAATTCCACAAGAACAGCCTTAGCGAAAGGCTTCTTGAAGGGAAAGATGTAACTCTGTGAGACGAATTAACAGAACCCAGAGCAGTTTCTCAGAAAGCTTCTTTCCAGTTTTGAACGGAAGATATTTCCTTTTTCACCATAGCCCTCTATGGGCTTCCAAATATCCCTTTGCCAATTCCACAAGAACAGCCTTATCGAAAGGCTTCTTGAAGGGAAAGATGTAACTCTGTGAGATGAATTAACAGAACACAGAGCAGTTTCTCAGAAAGCTTCTTTCCACTTTTGAACGGAAGATATTTCCTTTTTCACCAGAGCCCTCTATGGGCTTCCAAATATCCCTTTGCCAATTCCTCAAGAACAGCCTTAGCGAAAGGCTTCTTGAAGGGAAAGATGTAACTCTGTGAGATGAATTAACAGAACACAGAGCAGTTTTCAGAAAGCTTCTTTCCAGTTTTGAACGGAAGATATTTCCTTTTTCACCATAGCCCTCTATGGGCTTCCAAATATCCCTTTGCCAATTCCACAAGAACAGCCTTAGCGAAAGGCTTCTTGAAGGGAAAGATGTAACTCTGTGAGAGGAATTAACAGAACACAGAGCGGTTTCTCAGAAAGCTTCTTTCCAGTTTTGAACGGAAGATATTTCCTTTTTCACCATAGCCCTCTATAGGCTTCCAAATATCCCTTTGCCAATTCCACAAGACCAGCCTTAGCGAAAGGCTTCTTGAAGGGAAAGATGTAACTCTGTGAGACGAATTAACAGAACACAGAGCGGTTTCTCAGAAAGCCTCTTTCCAGTTTTGAACGGAAGATATTTCTTTTTCACCATAGCCCTCTATGGGCTTCCAAATATCCCTTTGCCAATTCCACAAGAACAGCCTTAGCGAAAGGCTTCTTGAAGGGAAAGATGTAACTCTGTGAGACGAATTAACATAACAGAGAGCGGTTTCTCAGAAAGCTTCTTTCCAGTTTTGAACGGAAGATATTTCCTTTTTCACCAGAGCCCTCTATGTTCTTCCAAATATCCCTTTGTCAATTCCACAAGAACAGCCTTAGCGAAAGGCTTCTTGAAGGGAAAGATGTAACTCTGTGAGATGAATTAACAGAACACAGAGCGGTTTCTCAGAAAGCTTCTTTCCAGTTTTGAACGGAAGATATTTCCTTTTTGACCATAGCCCTCTATGGGCTTCCAAATATCCCTTTGCCAATACCACAAGAACAGCCTTAGCGAAAGGCTTCTTCAAGGGAAAGATGTAACTCTGTGAGACGAATTAACAGAACACAGAGCGGTTTCTCAGAAAGCTTCTTTCCAGTTTTGAACGGAGGATATTTCCTTTTTCACCATAGCCCTCTATGGGCTTCCAAATATCCCTTTGCCAATTCCACAAGAACAGCCTTAGCGAAAGGCTTCTTGAAGGGAAAGATGTAACTCTGTGAGATGAATTAACAGAACACAGAGCAGTTTCTCAGAAAGCTTCTTTCCAATTTTGAACGGAAGATGTTTCCTTTTTCACCATAGCCCTCTATGGGATTCCAAATATCCCTTTGCCAATTCCACAAGAACAGCCTTAGCGAAAGGCTTCTTGAAGGGAAAGATGTAACTCTGTGAGATGAATTAACAGAACACAGAGCGGTTTCTCAGAAAGCTTCTTTCCAGTTTTGAACGGAAGATATTTCCTTTTTCACCATAGCCCTCTATGGGCTTCCAAATATCCCTTTGCCAATTCCACAAGAACAGCCTTAGCGAAAGGCTTCTTCAAGGGAAAGATGAAACTCTGTGAGACGAATTAACAGAACACAGAGAAGTTTCTCAGAAAGCTTCTTTCCAGTTTTGAACGGAAGATATTTCCTGTTTCACCGTAGCCGTCTATGGGCTTCCAAATATCCCTTTGCCAATTCCACAAGAACAGCCTTAGCGAAAGGCTTCTTGAAGGGAAAGATGTAACTCTGTGAGACGAATTAACAGAACACAGAGCAGATTCTCAGAAAGCTTCTTTCCAGTTTTGAACGGAAGATATTTCCTTTTTGACCATAGCCCTCTATGGGCTTCCAAATATCCCTTTGCCAATTCCACAAGAACAGCCTCATCGAAAGGTTTCTTGAAGGGAGAGATGTAACTCTGTGAAATGAATTAACAGAACACAGAGCAGTTTCTCAGAAACTTCTTTCCAGTTTTGAACGGAAGATATTTCCTTTTTCACCATAGCCCTCTATGGGCTTCCAAATATCCCTTTGCCAATTCCACAAGAACAGCCTTAGCGAAAGGCTTCTTGAAGGGAAAGATGTACCTCTGTGAGATGAATTAACAGAACACAGAGCAGTTTCTCAGAAAGCTTCTTTCCAGTTTTGAACGGAAGATATTTCCTTTTTCACCATAGCCCTCTATGGGCTTCCAAATATCCCTTTGCCAATTCCACAAGAACAGCCTTAGCGAAAGGCTTCTTGAAGGGAAAGATGTAACTCTGTGAGATGAATTAACAGAACACAGAGCGGTTTCTCAGAAAGCTTCTTTCCAGTTTTGAACGGAAGATATTTCCTTTTTCACCATAGCCCTTTAAGGGCTTCCAAATATCCCTTTGCCAATTCCACAAGAACAGCCTTAGCGAAAGGCTTCTTGAAGGGAAAGATGTAACTCTGTGAGATGAATTAACAGAACATAGAGCGGTTTCTCAGAAAGCTTGTTTCCAGTTTTGAACGGAAGATATTTCCTTTTTGACCATAGCCCTCTATGGGATTCCAAATATCCCTTTGCCAATTCCACAAGAACAGCCTTAGCGAAAGGCTTCTTGAAGGGAAAGATGTAACACTGTGAGATGAATTAACAGAACACAGAGCGGTTTCTCAGAAAGCTTCTTTCCAGTTTTGAACGGAAGATATTTCCTTTTTCACCATAGCCCTCTATGGGCTTCCAAATATCCCTTTGCCAATTCCACAAGAACAGCCTTAGCGAAAGGCTTCTTGAAGGGAAAGATGTAACTCTGTGAGACGAATTAACAGAACACAGAGCAGTTTCTCAGAAAGCTTCTTTCCAGTTTTGAACGGAAGATATTTACTTTTTCACCATAGCCCTCCATGGGCTTCCAAATATCCCTTTGCCAATTCCACAAGAACAGCCTTAGCGAAAGGCTTCTTGAAGGGAAAGATGTAACTCTGTGAGACAAATTAACAGAACACAGAGCAGTTTCTCAGAAAGCTTCTTTCCAGTTTTGAACGGAAGATATTTCCTTTTTGACCATAGCCCTCTATGGGCTTCCAAATATCCCTTTGCCAATTCCACAAGAACAGCCTCATCGAAAGGTTTCTTGAAGGGAGAGATGTAACTCTGTGAGATGAATTAACAGAACACAGAGCAGTTTCTCAGAAAGCTTCTTTCCAGTTTTGAACGGAAGATATTTCCTTTTTCACCATAGCCCTCTATGGGCTTCTAAATATCCATTTGCCAATTCCACAAGAACAGCCTTAGCGAAAGGCTTCTTGAAGGGAAAGATGTACCTCTGTGAGATGAATTAACAGAACACAGAGCAGTTTCTCAGAAAGCTTCTTTCCAGTTTTGAACGGAAGATATTTCCTTTTTCACCATAGCCCTCTATGGGCTTCCAAATATCCCTTTGCCAATTCCACAAGAACAGCCTTAGCGAAAGGCTTCTTGAAGGGAAAGATGTAACTCTGTGAGATGAATTAACAGAACACAGAGCGGTTTCTCAGAAAGCTTCTTTCCAGTTTTGAACGGAAGATATTTCCTTTTTGACCATAGCCCTCTATGGGCTTACAAATATCCCTTTGCCAATACCACAAGAACAGCCTTAGCGAAAGGCTTCTTCAAGGGAAAGATGTAACTCTGTGAGACGAATTAACAGAACACAGAGCGGTTTCTCAGAAAGCTTCTTTCCAGTTTTGAACGGAGGATATTTCCTTTTTCACCATAGCCCTCTATGGGCTTCCAAATATCCCTTTGCCAATTCCACAAGAACAGCCTTAGCGAAAGGCTTCTTGAAGGGAAAGATGTAACTCTGTGAGATGAATTAACAGAACACAGAGCAGTTTCTCAGAAAGCTTCTTTCCAATTTCGAACGGAAGATGTTTCCTTTTTCACCATAGCCCTCTATGGGCTTCCAAATATCCCTTTGCCAATTCCACAAGAACAGCCTTAGCGAAAGGCTTCTTGAAGGGAAAGATGTAACTCTGTGAGATGAATTAACAGAACACAGAGCGGTTTCTCAGAAAGCTTCTTTCCAGTTTTGAACGGAAGATGTTTCCTTTTTCACCATAGCACTCTATGGGCTTCCAAATATCCCTTTGCCAATTCCAAAATAACAGCCTTAGCGAAAGGCTTCTTGAAGAGAAAGATGTAACTCTGTGAGATGAATTAACAGAACACAGAGCAGTTTCTCAGAAAGCTTCTTTCCAGTTTTGAACGGAAGATATTTCCTTTTTCACCATAGCCCTCTATGGGCTTCCAAATATCCCTTTGCCAATTCCAAAGAACAGCCTTAGCGAAAGGCTTCTTCAAGGGAAAGATGTAACTCTGTGAGACGAATTAACAGAACACAGAGCAGTTTCTCAGAAAGCTTCTTTCCAGTTTTGAACGGAAGATATTTCCTTTTTCACCATAGCCCTCTATGGGCTTCCAAATATCCCTTTGCCAATTCCACAAGAACAGCCTTAGCGAAAGACTTCTTGAAGGGAAAGATGTAACCCTGTGAGATGAATTAACAGAACACAGAGCAGTTTCTCAGCAAGCCTCTTTCCAGTTTTGAACGGAAGATATTTCCTTTTTTACCATAGCCCTCTATGGGCTTCCAAATATCCCTTTGCCAATTCCACAAGAACAGCCTTAGCGAAAGGCTTCTTGAAGGGAAAGATGTAACTCTGTGAGATGAATTAATAGAACAGAGAGCAGTTTCTCAGAAAGCTTCTTTCCAGTTTTGAACGGAAGATATTTTCTTTTTGACCATAGCCCTCTATGGGCTTCCAAATATCCCTTTGCCAATTCCACAAGAACAGCCTTAGCGAAAGGCTTCTTCAAGGGAAAGATGTAACTCTGTGAGATGAATTAACAGAACACAGAGCAGTTTCTCAGAAAGATTCTTTCCAGTTTTGAACGGAAGATATTTCCTTTTTCACCATAGCCCTCTATGGGCTTCCAAATATCCCTTTGCCAATTCCACAAGAACAGCCTTAGCGAAAGGCTTCTTGAAGGGAAAGATGTAACTCTGTGAGACGAATTAACAGAACACAGAGCAGTTTCTCAGAAAGGTTCTTTCCAGTTTTGAACGGAAGATATTTCCTTTTTGACCATAGCCCTCTATGGGCTTCCAAATATCCCTTTGCCAATTCCACAAGAACAGCCTTAGCGAAAGGCTTCTTGAAGGGAAAGATGTAACTCTGTGAGACGAATTAACAGAACACAGAGCAGTTTCTCAGAAAGCTTCTTTCCAGTTTTGAACGGAAGATATTTCCTTTTTCACCATAGCCCTCTATGGACTTCCAAATATCCCTTTGCCAATTCCACAAGAACAGCCTTAGCGAAAGGCTTCTTGAAGGGAAAGATGTAACTCTGTGAGACGAATTAACAGAACACAGAGCAGTTTCTCAGAAAGCTTCTTTCCAGTTTTGAACGGAAGATATTTCCTTTTTCACCATAGCCCTCTATGGGCTTCCAAATATCCCTTTGCCAATTCCACAAGAACAGCCTTATCGAAAGGCTTCTTGAAGGGAATGATGTAACTCTGTGAGATGAATTAACAGAACACAGAGCAGTTTCTCAGAAAGCTTCTTTCCAGTTTTGAACGGAAGATATTTCCTTTTTCACCAGAGCCCTCTATGGGCTTCCAAATATCCCTTTGCCAATTCCTCAAGAACAGCCTTAGCGAAAGGCTTCTTGAAGGGAAAGATGTAACTCTGTGAGACGAATTAACAGAACACAGAGCAGTTTCTCAGAAAGCTTCTTTCCAGTTTTGAAC
This sequence comes from Chlorocebus sabaeus, assembly GCF_047675955.1. NCBI lineage: Eukaryota > Metazoa > Chordata > Mammalia > Primates > Cercopithecidae > Chlorocebus > Chlorocebus sabaeus. The sequence goes on from NW_027327615.1 coordinate 1,555,289, forward strand.
GGAAGATATTTCCTTTTTCACCATAGCCCTCTATGGGCTTCCAAATATCCCTTTGCCAATTCCACAAGAACAGCCTTAGCGAAAGGCTTCTTGAAGGGAAAGATGTAACTCTGTGAGATGAATTAACAGAACACAGAGCGGTTTCTCAGAAAGCTTCTTTCCAGTTTTGAACGGAAGATATTTCCTTTTTCACCATAGCCCTCTATGGGCTTCCAAATATCCCTTTGCCAATTCCACAAGAACAGCCTTAGCGAAAGGCTTCTTGAAGGGAAAGATGTAACTCTGTGAGACGAATTAACAGAACACAGAGCGGTTTCTCAGAAAGCCTCTTTCCAGTTTTGAACGGAAGATATTTCTTTTTCACCATAGCCCTCTATGGGCTTCCAAATATCCCTTTGCCAATTCCACAAGAACAGCCTTAGCGAAAGGCTTCTTGAAGGGAAAGATGTAACTCTGTGAGACGAATTAACATAACAGAGAGCGGTTTCTCAGAAAGCTTCTTTCCAGTTTTGAACGGAAGATATTTCCTTTTTCACCATAGCCCTCTATGGGCTTCCAAATATCCCTTTGCCAATTCCACAAGAACAGCCTTATCGAAAGGCTTCTAGAAGGGAAAGATGTAACTCTTTGAGATGAATTAACAGAACACAGAGCAGTTTCTCAGAAAGCTTCTTTCCAGTTTTGAACGGAAGATATTTCCTTTTTCACCATAGTCCTCTATGGGCTTCCAAATATCCCTTTGCCAATTCCACAAGAACAGCCTTAGCGAAAGGCTTCTTGAAGGGAAAGATGTAACTCTGTGAGATGAATTAACAGAACACAGAGCAGTTTCTCAGAAAGCTTCTTTCCAGTTTTGAACGGAAGATATTTCCTTTTTCACCAGAGCCCTCTATGTTCTTCCAAATATCCCTTTGTCAATTCCACAAGAACAGCCTTAGCGAAAGGCTTCTTGAAGGGAAAGATGTAACTCTGTGAGATGAATTAACAGAACACAGAGCGGTTTCTCAGAAAGCTTCTTTCCAGTTTTGAACGGAAGATATTTCCTTTTTGACCATAGCCCTCTATGGGCTTCCAAATATCCCTTTGCCAATACCACAAGAACAGCCTTAGCGAAAGGCTTCTTCAAGGGAAAGCTGTAACTCTGTGAGACGAATTAACAGAACACAGAGCGGTTTCTCAGAAAGCTTCTTTCCAGTTTTGAACGGAGGATATTTCCTTTTTCACCATAGCCCTCTATGGGCTTCCAAATATCCCTTTGCCAATTCCACAAGAACAGCCTTAGCGAAAGGCTTCTTGAAGGGAAAGATGTAACTCTGTGAGATGAATTAACAGAACACAGAGCAGTTTCTCAGAAAGCTTCTTTCCAATTTTGAACGGAAGATGTTTCCTTTTTCACCATAGCCCTCTATGGGCTTCCAAATATCCCTCGGCCAATTCCACAAGAACAGCCTTAGCGAAAGGCTTCTTGAAGGGAAAGATGTAATTCTGTGAGATGAATTAACAGAACACAGAGCAGTTTCTCAGAAAGCTTCTTTCCAGTTTAGAAGGGAAGATATTTCCTTTTTCACCATAGCCCTCTATGGGCTTCCAAATATCCCTTTGCCAATTCCACAAGAACAGCCTTAGCGAAAGGCTTCTTCAAGGGAAAGATGTAACTCTGTGAGACGAATTAACAGAACACAGAGCAGTTTCTCAGAAAGCTTCTTTCCAGTTTTGAACGGAAGATATTTCCTTTTTCACCATAGCCCTCTATGGGCTTCCAAATATCCCTTTGCCAATTCCACAAGAACAGCCTTAGCGAAAGGCTTCTTGAAGGGAAAGATGTAACCCTGTGAGATGAATTAACAGAACACAGAGCAGTTTCTCAGCAAGCTTCTTTCAAGTTTTGAACGGAAGATATTTCCTTTTTGACCATAGCCCTCTATGGGCTTCCAAATATCCCTTTGCCAATTCCACAAGAACAGCCTTAGCGAAAGGCTTCTTGAAGGGAAAGATGTAACTCTGTGAGATGAATTAACAGAACACAGAGCAGTTTCTCAGAAAGCTTCTTTCCAGTTTTGAACGGAAGATGTTTCCTTTTTCACCATAGCCCTCTATGGGCTTCCAAATATCCCTTTGCCAATTCCACAAGAACAGCCTTAGCGAAAGGCTTCTTGAAGAGAAAGATGTAACTCTGTGAGATGAATTAACAGAACACAGAGCAGTTTCTCAGAAAGCTTCTTTCCAGTTTTGAACGGAAGATATTTCCTTTTTCACCAGAGCCCTCTATGGGCTTCCAAATATCCCTTTGCCAATTCCACAAGAACAGCCTTAGCGAAAAGCTTCTTGAAGGGAAAGATGTAACTCTGTGAGATGAATTAACAGAACACAGAGCGGTTTCTCAGAAAGCTTCTTTCCAGTTTTGAACGGAAGATATTTCCTTTTTGACCATAGCCCTCTATGGGCTTACAAATATCCCTTTGCCAATACCACAAGAACAGCCTTAGCGAAAGGCTTCTTCAAGGGAAAGATGTAACTCTGTGAGACGAATTAACAGAACACAGAGCGGTTTCTCAGAAAGCTTCTTTCCAGTTTTGAACGGAGGATATTTCCTTTTTCACCATAGCCCTCTATGGGCTTCCAAATATCCCTTTGCCAATTCCACAAGAACAGCCTTAGCGAAAGGCTTCTTGAAGGGAAAGATGTAACTCTGTGAGATGAATTAACAGAACACAGAGCAGTTTCTCAGAAAGCTTCTTTCCAATTTTGAACGGAAGATGTTTCCTTTTTCACCATAGCCCTCTATGGGCTTCCAAATATCCCTTTGCCAATTCCACAAGAACAGCCTTAGCGAAAGGCTTCTTGAAGGGAAAGATGTAACTCTGTGAGATGAATTAACAGAACACAGAGCAGTTTCTCAGAAAGCTTCTTTCCAGTTTTGAACGGAAGTTATTTCCTTTTTCACCATAGCCCTCTATGGGCTTCCAAATATCCCTTTGCCAATTCCACAAGAACAGCCTTAGCGAAAGGCTTCTTGAAGGGAAAGATGTAACTCTGTGAGTCGAATTAACAGAACACAGAGCAGTTTCTCAGAAAGCTTCTTTCCAGTTTTGAACGGAAGATATTTCCTTTTTCACCATAGCCCTCTATGGGTTTCCAAATATCCCTTTGCCAAATCCACAAGAACAGCCTTAGCGAAAGGCTTCTTGAAGGGAAAGATGTAACCCTGTGAGATGAATTAACAGAACACAGAGCAGTTTCTCAGCAAGCTTCTTTCCAGTTTTGAACGGAAGATATTTCCTTTTTGACCATAGCCCTCTATGGGCTTCCAAATATCCCTTTGCCAATTCCACAAGAACAGCCTTAGCGAAAGGCTTCTTGAAGGGAAAGATGTAACTCTGTGAGATGAATTAACAGAACACAGAGCAGTTTCTCAAAAAGCTTCTTTCCAGTTTTGAACGGAAGATGTTCCTTTTTCACCATAGCACTCTATGGGCTTCCAAATATCCCTTTGCCAATTCCAAAAGAACAGCCTTAGCGAAAGGCTTCTTGAAGAGAAAGATGTAACTCCGTGAGATGAATTAACAGAACACAGAGCAGTTTCTCAGAAAGCTTCTTTCCAGTTTTGAACGGAAGATATTTCCTTTTTCACCATAGCCCTCTATGGGCTTCCAAATATCCCTTTGCCAATTCCAAAGAACAGCCTTAGCGAAAGGCTTCTTCAAGGGAAAGATGTAACTCTGTGAGACGAATTAACAGAACACAGAGCAGTTTCTCAGAAAGCTTCTTTCCAGTTTTGAACGGAAGATATTTCCTTTTTCACCATAGCCCTCTATGGGCTTCCAAATATCCCTTTGCCAATTCCACAAGAACAGCCTTAGCGAAAGGCTTCTTCAAGGGAAAGATGTAACTCTGTGAGACGAATTAACAGAACACAGAGCAGTTTCTCAGAAAGCTTCTTTCCAGTTTTGAACGGAAGATATTTCCTTTTTGACCATAGCCCTCTATGGGCTTCCAAATATCCCTTTGCCAATTCCACAAGAACAGCATTAGCGAAAGGCTTCTTGAAGGGAAAGATGTAACTCTGTGAGACGAATTAACAGAACACAGAGCAGTTTCTCAGAAAGCTTCTTTCCAGTTTTGAACGGAAGATATTTCCTTTTTCACCATAGCCCTCTATGGGCTTCCAAATATCCCTTTGGCAATTCCACAAGAACAGCCTTATCGAAAGGCTTCTTGAAGGGAATGATGTAACTCTGTGAGATGAATTAACAGAACACAGAGCAGTTTCTCAGAAAGCTTCTTTCCAGTTTTGAACGGAAGATATTTCCTTTTTCACCAGAGCCCTCTATGGGCTTCCAAATATCCCTTTGCCAATTCCACAAGAACAGCCTTAGCGAAAGGCTTCTTCAAGGGAAAGATGTAACTCTGTGAGACGAATTAACAGAACACAGAGCAGTTTCTCAGAAAGCTTCTTTCCAGTTTTGAACGGAAGATATTTCCTTTTTCACCATAGCCCTCTATGGGCTTCCAAATATCCCTTTGCCAATTCCACAAGAGCAGCCTTAGCGAAAGACTTCTTGAAGGGAAAGATGTAACCCTGTGAGATGAATTAACAGAACACAGAGCAGTTTCTCAGCAAGCCTCTTTCCAGTTTTGAACGGAAGATATTTCCTTTTTCACCATAGCCCTCTATGGGCTTCCAAATATCCCTTTGCCAATTCCACAAGAACAGCCTTAGCGAAAGGCTTCTTGAAGGGAAAGATGTAACTCTGTGAGATGAATTAATAGAACAGAGAGCAGTTTCTCAGAAAGCTTCTTTCCAGTTTTGAACGGAAGATATTTTCTTTTTGACCATAGCCCTCTATGGGCTTCCAAATATCCCTTTGCCAATTCCACAAGAACAGCCTTAGCGAAAGGCTTCTTCAAGGGAAAGATGTAACTCTGTGAGATGAATTAACAGAACACAGAGTAGTTTCTCAGAAAGATTCTTTCCAGTTTTGAACGGAAGATATTTCCTTTTTCACCATAGCCCTCTATGGGCTTCCAAATATCCCTTTGCCAATTCCACAAGAACAGCCTTAGCGAAAGGCTTCTTGAATGGAAAGATGTAACTCTGTGAGACGAATTAACAGAACACAGAGCAGTTTCTCAGAAAGGTTCTTTCCAGTTTTGAACGGAAGATATTTCCTTTTTGACCATAGCCCTCTATGGGCTTCCAAATATCCCTTTGCCAATTCCACAAGAACAGCCTTAGCGAAAGGCTTCTTCAAGGGAAAGATGTAACTCTGTGAGACGAATTAACAGAACACAGAGCAGTTTCTCAGAAAGCTTCTTTCCAGTTTTGAACGGAAGATATTTCCTTTTTCACCATAGCCCTCTATGGACTTCCAAATATCCCTTTGCCAATTCCACAAGAACAGCCTTAGCGAAAGGCTTCTTGAAGGGAAAGATGTAACTCTGTGAGACGAATTAACAGAACACAGAGCAGTTTCTCAGAAAGCTTCTTTCCAGTTTTGAACGGAAGATATTTCCTTTTTCACCATAGCCCTCTATGGGCTTCCAAATATCCCTTTGCCAATTCCACAAGAACAGCCTTATCGAAAGGCTTCTTGAAGGGAATGATGTAACTCTGTGAGATGAATTAACAGAACACAGAGCAGTTTCTCAGAAAGCTTCTTTCCAGTTTTGAACGGAAGATATTTCCTTTTTCACCAGAGCCCTCTATGGGCTTCCAAATATCCCTTTGCCAAATCCACAAGAACAGCCTTAGCGAAAGGCTTCTTGAAGGGAAAGATGTAATTCTGTGAGATGAATTAACAGAACACAGAGCAGTTTCTCAGAAAGCTTCTTTCCAGTTTAGAAGGGAAGATATTTCCTTTTTCACCATAGCCCTCTATGGGCTTCCAAATATCCCTTTGCCAATTCCACAAGAACAGCCTTAGCGAAAGGCTTCTTGAAGGGAAAGATGTAACTCTGTGAGACGAATTAACAGAACACAGAGCAGTTTCTCAGAAAGCTTCTTTCCAGTTTAGAAGGGAAGATATTTCCTTTTTCACCATAGCCCTCTATGGGCTTCCAAATATCCCTTTGCCAATTCCACAAGAACAGCCTTAGCGAAAGGCTTCTTGAAGGGAAAGATGTAACCCTGTGAGATGAATTAACAGAACACAGAGCAGTTTCTCAGCAAGCTTCTTTCCAGTTTTGAACGGAAGATATTTCCTTTTTGACCATAGCCCTCTATGGGCTTCCAAATATCCCTTTGCCAATTCCACAAGAACAGCCTTAGCGAAAGGCTTCTTGAAGGGAAAGATGTAACTCTGTGAGATGAATTAACAGAACACAGAGCAGTTTCTCAGAAAGCTTCTTTCCAGTTTTGAACGGAAGATGTTTCCTTTTTCACCATAGCCCTCTATGGGCTTCCAAATATCCCTTTGCCAATTCCACAAGAACAGCCTTAGCGAAAGGCTTCTTGAAGAGAAAGATGTAACTCTGTGAGATGAATTAGCAGAACACAGAGCAGTTTCTCAGAAAGCTTCTTTCCAGTTTTGAACGGAAGATATTTCCTTTTTCACCATAGCCCTCTATGGGCTTCCATATATCCCTTTGCCAATTCCAAAGAACAGCCTTAGCGAAAGGCTTCTTCAAGGGAAAGATGAAACTCTGTGAGACGAATTAACAGAATACAGAGCAGTTTCTCAGAAAGCTTCTTTCCAGTTTTGAACGGAAGATATTTCCTTTTTCACCATAGCCCTCTATGGGCTTCCAAATATCCCTTTGCCAATTCCACAAGAACAGCCTTAGCGAAAGGCTTCTTGAAGGGAAAGATGTACCCCTGTGAGATGAATTAACAGAACACAGAGCAGTTTCTCAGCAAGCCTCTTTCCAGTTTTGAACGGAAGATATTTCCTTTTTCACCATAGCCCTCTATGGGCTTCCAAATATCCCTTTGCCAATTCCACAAGAACAGCCTTAGCGAAAGGCTTCTTGAAGGGAAAGATGTAACTCTGTGAGATGAATTAACAGACAGAGAGCAGTTTCTCAGAAAGCTTCTTTCCAGTTTTGAACGGAAGATATTTCCTTTTTGACCATAGCCCTCTATGGGCTTCCAAATATCCCTTTGCCAATTCCACAAGAACAGCCTTAGCGAAAGGCATCTGCAAGGGAAAGATGTAACTCTGTGAGATGAATTAACAGAACACAGAGCAGTTTCTCAGAAAGCTTCTTTCCAGTTTTGAACGGAAGATATTTCCTTTTTCACCATAGCCCTCTATGGGCTTCCAAATATCCCTTTGCCAATTCCACAAGAACAGCCTTAGCGAAAGGCTTCTTGAAGGGAAAGATGGAACTCTGTGAGATGAATTAACAGAACACAGAGCGGTTTCTCAGAAAGCTTCTTTCCAGTTTTGAACGGAAGATAGTTCCTTTTTCACCATAGCCCTCTATGGGCTTCCAAATATCCCTTTGCCAATTCCACAAGAACAGCCTTAGGAAAGGCTTCTTGAAGGGAAAGATGTAACTCTGTGAGACGAATTAACAGAACACAGAGCGGTTTCTCAGAAAGCCTCTTTCCAGTTTTGAACGGAAGATATTTCCTTTTTCACCAGAGCCCTCTATGGGCTTCCAAATATCCCTTTGCCAATTCCACAAGAACAGCCTTAGCGAAAGGCTTCTTGAAGGGAAAGATGTAACTCTGTGAGATGAATTAACATAACAGAGAGCGGTTTCTCAGAAAGCTTCTTTCCAGTTTTGAACGGAAGATATTTCCTTTTTCACCATAGCCCTCTATGGACTTCCAAATATCCCTTTGCCAATTCCACAAGAACAGCCTTATCGAAAGGCTTCTTGAAGGGAAAGATGTAACTCTGTGAGATCAATTAACAGAACACAGAGCAGTTTCTCAGAAAGCTTCTTTCTAGTTTTGAACGGAAGATATTTCCTTTTTCACCATAGTCCTCTATGGGCTTCCAAATATCCCTTTGCCAATTCCACAAGAACCGCCTTAGCGAAAGGCTTCTTGAAGGGAAAGATGTAACTCTGTGAGATGAATTAACAGAACACAGAGCAGTTTCTCAGAAAGCTTCTTTCCAGTTTTGAACGGAAGATTTTCCTTTTTCACCATAGCCCTCTATGTTCTTCCAAATATCCCTTTGCCAATTCCACAAGAACAGCCTTAGCGAAAGGCTTCTTGAAGGGAAAGATGTAACTCTGTGAGATGAATTAACAGAACACAGAGCGGTTTCTCAGAAAGCTTCTTTCCAGTTTTGAACGGAAGATATTTCCTTTTTGACCATAGCCCTGTATGGGCTTCCAAATATCCCTTTGCCAATACCACAAGAACAGCCTTAGCGAAAGGCTTCTTCAAGGGAAAGATGTAACTCTGTGAGACGAATTATCAGAACACAGAGCGGTTTCTCAGAAAGCTTCTTTCCAGTTTTGAACGGAGGATATTTCCTTTTTCACCATAGCCCTCTATGGGCTTCCAAATATCCCTTTGCCAATTCCACAAGAACAGCCTTAGCGAAAGGCTTCTTGAAGGGAAAGATGTAACTCTGTGAGATGAATTAACAGAACAGAGAGCAGTTTCTCAGAAAGCTTCTTTCTAGTTTTGAACGGAAGATATTTCCTTTTTCACCATAGTCCTCTATGGGCTTCCAAATATCCCTTTGCCAATTCCACAAGAACAGCCTTAGCGAAAGGCTTCTTGAAGGGAAAGATGTAACTCTGTGAGGTGAATTAACAGAACACAGAGCAGTTTCTCAGAAAGCTTCTTTCCAGTTTTGAACGGAAGATGTTTCCTTTTTCACCATAGCCCTCTATGGGCTTCTAAATATCCCTTTGCCAATTCCACAAGAACAGCCTTAGCGAAAGGCTTCTTGAAGAGAAAGATGTAACTCTGTGAGATGAATTAACAGAAGACAGAGCAGTTTCTCAGAAAGCTTCTTTCCAGTTTTGAACGGAAGATATTTCCTTTTTCACCATAGCCCTTTATGGGCTTCCAAATATCCCTTTGCCAATTCCAAAGAACAGCCTTAGCGAAAGGCTTCTTCAAGGGAAAGATGTAACTCTGTGAGTCGAATTAACAGAACACAGAGAAGTTTCTCAGAAAGCTTCTTTCCAGTTTTGAACGGAAGATATTTCCTTTTTCACCATAGCCCTCTATGGGCTTCCAAATATCCCTTTGCCAATTGCACAAGAACAGCCTTAGCGAAAGGCTTCTTGAAGGGAAAGATGTAACCCTGTGAGATGAATTAACAGAACACAGAGCAGTTTCTCAGCAAGCTTCTTTCCAGTTTTGAACGGAAGATATTTCCTTTTTGACCATAGCCCTCTATGGGCTTCCAAATATCCCTTTGCCAATTCCACAAGAACAGCCTTAGCGAAAGGCTTCTTGATGGGAAAGATGTAACTCTGTGAGATGAATTAACAGAACACAGAGCAGTTTCTCAGAAAGCTTCTTTCCAGTTTTGAACGGAAGATGTTTCCTTTTTCACCATAGCCCTCTATGGGCTTCCAAATATCCCTTTGCCAATTCCACAAGAACAGCCTTAGCGAAAGGCTTCTTGAAGAGAAAGATGTAACTCTGTGAGATGAATTAACAGAACACAGAGCACTTTCTCAGAAAGCTTCTTTCCAGTTTTGAACGGAAGATATTTCCTTTTTCACCATAGCCCTCTATGGGCTTCCAAATATCCCTTTGCCAATTCCAAAGAACAGCCTTAGCGAAAGGCTTCTTCAAGGGAAAGATGTAACTCTGTGAGACGAATTAACAGAATACAGAGCAGTTTCTCAGAAAGCTTCTTTCCAGTTTTGAACGAAAGATAATTCCTTTTTCACCATAGCCCTCTATGGGCTTCCAAATATCCCTTTGCCAATTCCACAAGAACAGCCTTAGCGAAAGGCTTCTTGAAGGGAAAGATGTAACCCTGTGAGATGAATTAACAGAACACAGAGCAGTTTCTCAGCAAGCCTCTTTCCAGTTTTGAACGGAAGATATTTCCTTTTTCACCATAGCCCTCTATGGGCTTCCAAATATCCCTTTGCCAATTCCACAAGAACAGCCTTAGCGAAAGGCTTCTTGAAGGGAAAGATGTAACTCTGTGAGATGAATTAACAGAACAGAGAGCAGTTTCTCAGAAAGCTTCTTTCCAGTTTTGAACGGAAGATATTTCCTTTTTGACCATAGCCCTCTATGGGCTTCCAAATATCCCTTTGCCAATTCCACAAGAACAGCCTTAGCGAAAGGCTTCTTCAAGGGAAAGATGTAACACTGTGAGATGAATTAACAGAACACAGAGCAGTTTCTCAGAAAGCTTCTTTCCAGTTTTGAACGGAAGATATTTCCTTTTTCACCATAGCCCTCTATGGGCTTCCAAATATCCCTTTGCCAATTCCACAAGAACAGCCTTAGCGAAAGGCTTCTTGAAGGGAAAGATGGAACTCTGTGAGATGAATTAACAGAACACAGAGCGGTTTCTCAGAAAGCTTCTTTCCAGTTTTGAACGGAAGATATTTCCTTTTTCACCATAGCCCTCTATGGGCTTCCAAATATCCCTTTGCCAATTCCACAAGAACAGCCTTAGCGAAAGGCTTCTTGAAGGGAAAGATGTAACTCTGTGAGACGAATTAACAGAACACAGAGCGGTTTCTCAGAAAGCCTCTTTCCAGTTTTGAACGGAAGATATTTCCTTTTTCACCATAGCCCTCTATGGGCTTCCAAATATCCCTTTGCCAATTCCACAAGAACAGCCTTAGCGAAAGGCTTCTTGAAGGGAAAGATGTAACTCTGTGAGAGGAATTAACAGAACACAGAGCAGTTTCTCAGAAAGCTTCTTTCCAGTTTTGAACGGAAGATATTTCCTTTTTCACCAGAGCCCTCTATGTTCTTCCAAATATCCCTTTGTCAATTCCACAAGAACAGCCTTAGCGAAAGGCTTCTTGAAGGGAAAGATGTAACTCTGTGAGATGAATTAACAGAACACAGAGCGGTTTCTCAGAAAGCTTCTTTCCAGTTTTGAACGGAAGATATTTCCTTTTTGACCATAGCCCTCTATGGGCTTCCAAATATCCCTTTGCCAATACCACAAGAACAGCCTTAGCGAAAGGCTTCTTCAAGGGAAAGATGTAACTCTGTGAGACGAATTAACAGAACACAGAGCGGTTTCTCAGAAAGCTTCTTTCCAGTTTTGAACGGAGGATATTTCCTTTTTCACCATAGCCCTCTATGGGCTTCCAAATATCCCTTTGCCAATTCCACAAGAACAGCCTTAGCGAAAGGCTTCTTGAAGGGAAAGATGTAACTCTGTGAGATGAATTAACAGAACACAGAGCAGTTTCTCAGAAAGCTTCTTTCCAATTTTGAACGGAAGATGTTTCCTTTTTCACCATAGCCCTCTATGGGCTTCCAAATATCCCTTGGCCAATTCCACAAGAACAGCCTTAGCGAAAGGCTTCTTGAAGGGAAAGATGTAATTCTGTGAGATGAATTAACAGAACACAGAGCAGTTTCTCAGAAAGCTTCTTTCCAGTTTAGAAGGGAAGATATTTCCTTTTTCACCATAGCCCTCTATGGGCTTCCAAATATCCCTTTGCCAATTCCACAAGAACAGCCTTAGCGAAAGGCTTCTTGAAGGGAAAGATGTAAACCTGTGAGATGAATTAACAGAACACAGAGCAGTTTCTCAGCAAGCCTCTTTCCAGTTTTGAACGGAAGATATTTCCTTTTTCACCATAGCCCTCTATGGGCTTCCAAATATCCCATTGCCAATTCCACAAGAACAGCCTTAGCGAAAGGCTTCTTGAAGGGAAAGATGTAACTCTGTGAGATGAATTAACAGACAGAGAGCAGTTTCTCAGAAAGCTTCTTTCCAGTTTTGAACGGAAGATATTTCCTTTTTGACCATAGCCCTCTATGGGCTTCCAAATATCCCTTTGCCAATTCCACAAGAACAGCCTTAGCGAAAGGCTTCTGCAAGGGAAAGATGTAACTCTGTGAGATGAATTAACAGAACACAGAGCAGTTTCTCAGAAAGCTTCTTTCCAATTTTGAACGGAAGATATTTCCTTTTTCACCATAGCCCTCTATGAGCTTCCAAATATCCCTTGGCCAATTCCACAAGAACAGCCTTAGCGAAAGGCTTCTTGAAGGGAAAGATGTAATTCTGTGAGATGAATTAACAGAACACAGAGCAGTTTCTCAGAAAGCTTCTTTCCAGTTTAGAAGGGAAGATATTTCCTTTTTCACCATAGCCCTCTATGGGCTTCCAAATATCCCTTTGCCAATTCCACAAGAACAGCCTTAGCGAAAGGCTTCTTGAAGGGAAAGATGTAAACCTGTGAGATGAATTAACAGAACACAGAGCAGTTTCTCAGCAAGCCTCTTTCCAGTTTTGAACGGAAGATATTTCCTTTTTCACCATAGCCCTCTATGGGCTTCCAAATATCCCATTGCCAATTCCACAAGAACAGCCTTAGCGAAAGGCTTCTTGAAGGGAAAGATGTAACTCTGTGAGATGAATTAACAGACAGAGAGCAGTTTCTCAGAAAGCTTCTTTCCAGTTTTGAACGGAAGATATTTCCTTTTTGACCATAGCCCTCTATGGGCTTCCAAATATCCCTTTGCCAATTCCACAAGAACAGCCTTAGCGAAAGGCTTCTGCAAGGGAAAGATGTAACTCTGTGAGATGAATTAACAGAACACAGAGCAGTTTCTCAGAAAGCTTCTTTCCAGTTTTGAACGGAAGATATTTCCTTTTTCACCATAGCCCTCTATGAGCTTCCAAATATCCCTTTGCCAATTCCACAAGAACAGCCTTAGCGAAAGGCTTCTTGAAGGGAAAGATGGAACTCTGTGAGATGAATTAACAGAACACAGAGCGGTTTCTCAGAAAGCTTCTTTCCAGTTTTGAACGGAAGATATTTCCTTTTTCACCATAGCCCTCTATGGGCTTCCAAATATCCCTTTGCCAATTCCACAAGAACAGCCTTAGAGAAAGGCTTCTTGAAGGGAAAGATGTAACTCTGTGAGACGAATTAACAGAACACAGAGCGGTTTCTCAGAAAGCCTCTTTCCAGTTTTGAACGGAAGATATTTCCTTTTTCACCATAGCCCTCTATGGGCTTCCAAATATCCCTTTGCCAATTCCACAAGAACAGCCTTAGCGAAAGGCTTCTTGAAGGGAAAGATGTAACTCTGTGAGATGAAATAACATAACAGAGAGCGGTTTCTCAGAAAGCTTCTTTCCAGTTTTGAACGGAAGATATTTCCTTTTTCACCATAGCCCTCTATGGACTTCCAAATATCCCTTTGCCAATTCCACAAGAACAGCCTTATCGAAAGGCTTCTTGAAGAGAAAGATGTAACTCTGTGAGATGAATTAACAGAAGACAGAGCAGTTTCTCAGAAAGCTTCTTTCCAGTTTGGAACGGAAGATATTTCCTTTTTCACCATAGCCCTTTATGGGCTTCCAAATATCCCTTTGCCAATTCCAAAGAACAGCCTTAGCGAAAGGCTTCTTCAAGGGAAAGATGTAACTCTGTGAGACGAATTAACAGAACACAGAGCAGTTTCTCAGAAAGCTTCTTTCCAGTTTTGAACGGAAGATATTTCCTTTTTCACCATAGCCCTCTATGGGCTTCCAAATATCCCTTTGCCAATTCCACAAGAACAGCCTTAGCGAAAGGCTTCTTGAAGGGAAAGATGTAACCCTGTGAGATGAATTAACAGAACACAGAGCAGTTTCTCAGCAAGCCTCTTTCCAGTTTTGAACGGAAGATATTTCCTTTTTCACCATAGCCCTCTATGGGCTTCCAAATATCCCTTTGCCAATTCCACAAGAACAGCCTTAGCGAAAGGCTTCTTGAAGGGAAAGATGTAACTCTGTGAGATGAATTAACAGAACAGAGAGCAGTTTCTCAGAAAGCTTCTTTCCAGTTTTGAACGGAAGATATTTCCTTTTTCACCATAGCCCTCTATGGGCTTCCAAATATCCCTTTGCCAATTCCACAAGAACAGCCTTAGCGAAAGGCTTCTTCAAGGGAAAGATGTAACTCTGTGAGAAGAATTAACAGAACACAGAGCAGTTTCTCAGAAAGCTTCTTTCCAGTTTTGAAAGGAAGATATTTCCTTTTTCACCATAGCCCTCTATGGGCTTCCAAATATCCCTTTGCCAATTCCACAAGAACAGCCTTAGCGAAAGGCTTCTTGAAGGGAAAGATGTAACCCTGTGAGATGAATTAACAGAACACAGAGCAGTTTCTCAGCAAGCTTCTTTCCAGTTTTGAACGGAAGATATTTCCTTTTTGACCATAGCCCTCTATGGGCTTCCAAATATCCCTTTGCCAATTCCACAAGAACAGCCTTAGCGAAAGGCTTCTTGAAGGGAAAGATGTAACTCTGTGAGATGAATTAACAGAACACAGAGCAGTTTCTCAGAAAGCTTCTTTCCAGTTTTGAAAGGAAGATATTTCCTTTTTCACCATAGCCCTCTATGGGCTTCCAAATATCCCTTTGCCAATTCCACAAGAACAGCCTTAGCGAAAGGCTTCTTGAAGGGAAAGATGTAACCCTGTGAGATGAATTAACAGAACACAGAGCAGTTTCTCAGCAAGCTTCTTTCCAGTTTTGAACGGAAGATATTTCCTTTTTGACCATAGCCCTCTATGGGCTTCCAAATATCCCTTTGCCAATTCCACAAGAACAGCCTTAGCGAAAGGCTTCTTGAAGGGAAAGATGTAACTCTGTGAGATGAATTAACAGAACACAGAGCAGTTTCTCAGAAAGCTTCTTTCCAGTTTTGAACGGAAGATGTTTCCTTTTTCACCATAGCCCTCTATGGGCTTCCAAATATCCCTTTGCCAATTCCACAAGAACAGCCTTAGCGAAAGGCTTCTTGAAGAGAAAGATGTAACTCTGTGAGATGAATTAACAGAACACAGAGCACTTTCTCAGAAAGCTTCTTTCCAGTTTTGAACGGAAGATATTTCCTTTTTCACCATAGCCCTCTATGGGCTTCCAAATATCCCTTTGCCAATTCCAAAGAACAGCCTTAGCGAAAGGCTTCTTCAAGGGAAAGATGTAACTCTGTGAGACGAATTAACAGAATACAGAGCAGTTTCTCAGAAAGCTTCTTTCCAGTTTTGAACGGAAGATATTTCCTTTTTCACCATAGCCCTCTATGGGCTTCCAAATATCCCTTTGCCAATTCCACAAGAACAGCCTTAGCGAAAGGCTTCTTGAAGGGAAAGATGTAACCCTGTGAGATGAATTAACAGAACACAGAGCCGTTTCTCAGCAAGCCTCTTTCCAGTTTTGAACGGAAGATATTTCCTTTTTCACCATAGCCCTCTATGGGCTTCCAAATATCCCTTTGCCAATTCCACAAGAACAGCCTTAGCGAAAGGCTTCTTGAAGGGAAAGATGTAACTCTGTGAGATGAATTAACAGAACAGAGAGCAGTTTCTCAGAAAGCTTCTTTCCAGTTTTGAACGGAAGATATTTCCTTTTTGACCATAGCCCTCTATGGGCTTCCAAATATCCCTTTGCCAATTCCACAAGAACAGCCTTAGCGAAAGGCTTCTTCAAGGGAAAGATGTAACTCTGTGAGATGAATTAACAGAACACAGAGCAGTTTCTCAGAAAGCTTCTTTCCAGTTTTGAACGGAAGATATTTCCTTTTTCACCATAGCCCTCTATGGGCTTCCAAATATCCCTTTGCCAATTCCACAAGAACAGCCTTAGCGAAAGGCTTCTTGAAGGGAAAGATGGAACTCTGTGAGATGAATTAACAGAACACAGAGCGGTTTCTCAGAAAGCTTCTTTCCAGTTTTGAACGGAAGATATTTCCTTTTTCACCATAGCCCTCTATGGGCTTCCAAATATCCCTTTGCCAATTCCACAAGAACAGCCTTAGCGAAAGGCTTCTTGAAGGGAAAGATGTAACTCTGTGAGACGAATTAACAGAACACAGAGCGGTTTCTCAGAAAGCCTCTTTCCAGTTTTGAACGGAAGATATTTCCTTTTTCACCATAGCCCTCTATGGGCTTCCAAATATCCCTTTGCCAATTCCACAAGAACAGCCTTAGCGAAAGGCTTCTTGAAGGGAAAGATGTAACTCTGTGAGATGAATTAACAGAACACAGAGCAGTTTCTCAGAAAGCTTCTTTCCAGTTTTGAACGGAAGATATTTCCTTTTTCACCAGAGCCCTCTATGTTCTTCCAAATATCCCTTTGTCAATTCCACAAGAACAGCCTTAGCGAAAGGCTTCTTGAAGGGAAAGATGTAACTCTGTGAGATGAATTAACAGAACACAGAGCGGTTTCTCAGAAAGCTTCTTTCCAGTTTTGAACGGAAGATATTTCCTTTTTGACCATAGCCCTCTATGGGCTTCCAAATATCCCTTTGCCAATACCACAAGAACAGCCTTAGCGAAAGGCTTCTTCAAGGGAAAGATGTAACTCTGTGAGACGAATTAACAGAACACAGAGCGGTTTCTCAGAAAGCTTCTTTCCAGTTTTGAACGGAGGATATTTCCTTTTTCACCATAGCCCTCTATGGGCTTCCAAATATCCCTTTGCCAATTCCACAAGAACAGCCTTAGCGAAAGGCTTCTTGAAGGGAAAGATGTAACTCTGTGAGATGAATTAACAGAACACAGAGCAGTTTCTCAGAAAGCTTCTTTCCAATTTTGAACGGAAGATGTTTCCTTTTTCACCGTAGCCCTCTATGGGCTTCCAAATATCCCTTGGCCAATTCCACAAGAACAGCCTTAGCGAAAGGCTTCTTGAAGGGAAAGATGTAATTCTGTGAGATGAATTAACAGAACACAGAGCAGTTTCTCAGAAAGCTTCTTTCCAGTTTAGAAGGGAAGATATTTCCTTTTTCACCATAGCCCTCTATGGGCTTCCAAATATCCCTTTGCCAATTCCACAAGAACAGCCTTAGCGAAAGGCTTCTTCAAGGGAAAGATGTAACTCTGTGAGACGAATTAACAGAACACAGAGCAGTTTCTCAGAAAGCTTCTTTCCAGTTTTGAACGGAAGATATTTCCTTTTTCACCATAGCCCTCTATGGGCTTCCAAATATCCCTTTGCCAATTCCACAAGAACAGCCTTAGCGAAAGGCTTCTTGAAGGGAAAGATGTAACCCTGTGAGATGAATTAACAGAACACAGAGCAGTTTCTCAGCAAGCTTCTTTCCAGTTTTGAACGGAAGATATTTCCTTTTTGACCATAGCCCTCTATGGGCTTCCAAATATCCCTTTGCCAATTCCACAAGAACAGCCTTAGCGAAAGGCTTCTTGAAGGGAAAGATGTAACTCTGTGAGATGAATTAACAGAACACAGAGCAGTTTCTCAGAAAGCTTCTTTCCAATTTTGAACGGAAGATGTTTCCTTTTTCACCATAGCCCTCTATGGGCTTCCAAATATCCCTTGGCCAATTCCACAAGAACAGCCTTAGCGAAAGGCTTCTTGAAGAGAAAGATGTAACTCTGTGAGATGAATTAACAGAACACAGAGCAGTTTCTCAGAAAGCTTCTTTCCAGTTTTGAACGGAAGATATTTCCTTTTTCACCATAGCCCTCTATGGGCTTCCATATACCCTTTGCCAATTCCAAAGAACAGCCTTAGCGAAAGGCTTCTTCAAGGGAAAGATGTAACTCTGTGAGACGAATTAACAGAATACAGAGCAGTTTCTCAGAAAGCTTCTTTCCAGTTTTGAACGGAAGATATTTCCTTTTTCACCATAGCCCTCTATGGGCTTCCAAATATCCCTTTGCCAATTCCACAAGAACAGCCTTAGCGAAAGGCTTCTTGAAGGGAAAGATGTAAACCTGTGAGATGAATTAACAGAACACAGAGCAGTTTCTCAGCAAGCCTCTTTCCAGTTTTGAACGGAAGATATTTCCTTTTTCACCATAGCCCTCTATGGGCTTCCAAATATCCCTTTGCCAATTCCACAAGAACAGCCTTAGCGAAAGGCTTCTTGAAGGGAAAGATGTAACTCTGTGAGATGAATTAACAGACAGAGAGCAGTTTCTCAGAAAGCTTCTTTCCAGTTTTGAACGGAAGATATTTCCTTTTTGACCATAGCCCTCTATGGGCTTCCAAATATCCCTTTGCCAATTCCACAAGAACAGCCTTAGCGAAAGGCTTCTGCAAGGGAAAGATGTAACTCTGTGAGATGAATTAACAGAACACAGAGCAGTTTCTCAGAAAGCTTCTTTCCAGTTTTGAACGGAAGATATTTCCTTTTTCACCATAGCCCTCTATGGGCTTCCAAATATCCCTTTGCCAATTCCACAAGAACAGCCTTAGCGAAAGGCTTCTTGAAGGGAAAGATGTAACTCTGTGAGATGAATTAACAGAACACAGAGCAGTTTCTCAGAAAGCTTCTTTCCAGTTTTGAACGGAAGATGTTTCCTTTTTCACCATAGCCCTCTATGGGCTTCCAAATATCCCTTTGCCAATTCCACAAGAACAGCCTTAGCGAAAGGCTTCTTGAAGAGAAAGATGTAACTCTGTGAGATGAATTAACAGAACACAGAGCACTTTCTCAGCAAGCTTCTTTCCAGTTTTGAACGGAAGATATTTCCTTTTTCACCATAGCCCTCTATGGGCTTCCAAATATCCCTTTGCCAATTCCACAAGAACAGCCTTAGCGAAAGGCTTCTTGAAGGGAAAGATGTAACTCTGTGAGATGAATTAACAGAACACAGAGCAGTTTCTCAGAAAGCTTCTTTCCAATTTTGAACGGAAGATGTTTCCTTTTTCACCATAGCCCTCTATGGTCTTCCAAATATCCCTTGGCCAATTCCACAAGAACAGCCTTAGCGAAAGGCTTCTTGAAGAGAAAGATGTAACTCTGTGAGATGAATTAACAGAACACAGAGCAGTTTCTCAGAAAGCTTCTTTCCAGTTTTGAACGGAAGATATTTCCTTTTTCACCATAGCCCTCTATGGGCTTCCATATATCCCTTTGCCAATTCCAAAGAACAGCCTTAGCGAAAGGCTTCTTCAAGGGAAAGATGTAACTCTGTGAGACGAATTAACAGAATACAGAGCAGTTTCTCAGAAAGCTTCTTTCCAGTTTTGAACGGAAGATATTTCCTTTTTCACCATAGCCCTCTATGGGCTTCCAAATATCCCTTTGCCAATTCCACAAGAACAGCCTTAGCGAAAGGCTTCTTGAAGGGAAAGATGTAAACCTGTGAGATGAATTAACAGAACACAGAGCAGTTTCTCAGCAAGCCTCTTTCCAGTTTTGAACGGAAGATATTTCCTTTTTCACCATAGCCCTCTATGGGCTTCCAAATATCCCTTTGCCAATTCCACAAGAACAGCCTTAGCGAAAGGCTTCTTGAAGGGAAAGATGTAACTCTGTGAGATGAATTAACAGACAGAGAGCAGTTTCTCAGAAAGCTTCTTTCCAGTTTTGAACGGAAGATATTTCCTTTTTGACCATAGCCCTCTATGGGCTTCCAAATATCCCTTTGCCAATTCCACAAGAACAGCCTTAGCGAAAGGCTTCTGCAAGGGAAAGATGTAACTCTGTGAGATGAATTAACAGAACACAGAGCAGTTTCTCAGAAAGCTTCTTTCCAGTTTTGAACGGAAGATATTTCCTTTTTCACCATAGCCCTCTATGGGCTTCCAAATATCCCTTTGCCAATTCCACAAGAACAGCCTTAGCGAAAGGCTTCTTGAAGGGAAAGATGGAACTCTGTGAGATGAATTAACAGAACACAGAGCGGTTTCTCAGAAAGCTTCTTTCCAGTTTTGAACGGAAGATATTTCCTTTTTCACCATAGCCCTCTATGGGCTTCCAAATATCCCTTTGCCAATTCCACAAGAACAGCCTTAGAGAAAGGCTTCTTGAAGGGAAAGATGTAACTCTGTGAGACGAATTAACAGAACACAGAGCGGTTTCTCAGAAAGCCTCTTTCCAGTTTTGAACGGAAGATATTTCCTTTTTCACCATAGCCCTCTATGGGCTTCCAAATATCCCTTTGCCAATTCCACAAGAACAGCCTTAGCGAAAGGCTTCTTGAATGGAAAGATGTAACTCTGTGAGATGAATTAACATAACAGAGAGCGGTTTCTCAGAAAGCTTCTTTCCAGTTTTGAACGGAAGATATTTCCTTTTTCACCATAGCCCTCTATGGGCTTCCAAATATCCCTTTGCCAATTCCACAAGAACAGCCTTATCGAAAGGCTTCTTGAAGAGAAAGATGTAACTCTGTGAGATGAATTAACAGAAGACAGAGCAGTTTCTCAGAAAGCTTCTTTCCAGTTTTGAACGGAAGATATTTCCTTTTTCACCATAGCCCTTTATGGGCTTCCAAATATCCCTTTGCCAATTCCAAAGAACAGCCTTAGCGAAAGGCTTCTTCAAGGGAAAGATGTAACTCTGTGAGACGAATTAACAGAACACAGAGCAGTTTCTCAGAAAGCTTCTTTCCAGTTTTGAACGGAAGATATTTCCTTTTTCACCATAGCCCTCTATGGGCTTCCAAATATCCCTTTGCCAATTCCACAAGAACAGCCTTAGCGAAAGGCTTCTTGAAGGGAAAGATGTAACCCTGTGAGATGAATTAACAGAACACAGAGCAGTTTCTCAGCAAGCCTCTTTCCAGTTTTGAACGGAAGATATTTCCTTTTTCACCATAGCCCTCTATGGGCTTCCAAATATCCCTTTGCCAATTCCACAAGAACAGCCTTAGCGAAAGGCTTCTTGAAGGGAAAGATGTAACTCTGTGAGATGAATTAACAGAACAGAGAGCAGTTTCTCAGAAAGCTTCTTTCCAGTTTTGAACGGAAGATATTTCCTTTTTCACCATAGCCCTCTATGGGCTTCCAAATATCCCTTTGCCAATTCCACAAGAACAGCCTTAGCGAAAGGCTTCTTCGAGGGAAAGATGTAACTCTGTGAGACGAATTAACAGAACACAGAGCAGTTTCTCAGAAAGCTTCTTTCCAGTTTTGAAAGGAAGATATTTCCTTTTTCACCATAGCCCTCTATGGGCTTCCAAATATCCCTTTGCCAATTCCACAAGAACAGCCTTAGCGAAAGGCTCCTTGAAGGGAAAGATGTAACCCTGTGAGATGAATTAACAGAACACAGAGCAGTTTCTCAGCAAGCTTCTTTCCAGTTTTGAACGGAAGATATTTCCTTTTTGACCATAGCCCTCTATGGGCTTCCAAATATCCCTTTGCCAATTCCACAAGAACAGCCTTAGCGAAAGGCTTCTTGAAGGGAAAGATGTAACTCTGTGAGATGAATTAACAGAACACAGAGCAGTTTCTCAGAAAGCTTCTTTCCAGTTTTGAAAGGAAGATATTTCCTTTTTCACCATAGCCCTCTATGGGCTTCCAAATATCCCTTTGCCAATTCCACAAGAACAGCCTTAGCGAAAGGCTTCTTGAAGGGAAAGATGTAACCCTGTGAGATGAATTAACAGAACACAGAGCAGTTTCTCAGCAAGCTTCTTTCCAGTTTTGAACGGAAGATATTTCCTTTTTGACCATAGCCCTCTATGGGCTTCCAAATATCCCTTTGCCAATTCCACAAGAACAGCGTTAGCGAAAGGCTTCTTGAAGGGAAAGATGTAACTCTGTGAGATGAATTAACAGAACACAGAGCAGTTTCTCAGAAAGCTTCTTTCCAGTTTTGAACGGAAGATGTTTCCTTTTTCACCATAGCCCTCTATGGGCTTCCAAATATCCCTTTGCCAATTCCACAAGAACAGCCTTAGCGAAAGGCTTCTTGAAGAGAAAGATGTAACTCTGTGAGATGAATTAACAGAACACAGAGCACTTTCTCAGAAAGCTTCTTTCCAGTTTTGAACGGAAGATATTTCCTTTTTCACCATAGCCCTCTATGGGCTTCCAAATATCCCTTTGCCAATTCCAAAGAACAGCCTTAGCGAAAGGCTTCTTCAAGGGAAAGATGTAACTCTGTGAGACGAATTAACAGAATACAGAGCAGTTTCTCAGAAAGCTTCTTTCCAGTTTTGAACGGAAGATATTTCCTTTTTCACCATAGCCCTCTATGGGCTTCCAAATATCCCTTTGCCAATTCCACAAGAACAGCCTTAGCGAAAGGCTTCTTGAAGGGAAAGATGTAACCCTGTGAGATGAATTAACAGAACACAGAGGAGTTTCTCAGCAAGCCTCTTTCCAGTTTTGAACGGAAGATATTTCCTTTTTCACCATAGCCCTCTATGGGCTTCCAAATATCCCTTTGCCAATTCCACAAGAACAGCCTTAGCGAAAGGCTTCTTGAAGGGAAAGATGTAACTCTGTGAGATGAATTAACAGAACAGAGAGCAGTTTCTCAGAAAGCTTCTTTCCAGTTTTGAACGGAAGATATTTCCTTTTTGACCATAGCCCTCTATGGGCTTCCAAATATCCCTTTGCCAATTCCACAAGAACAGCCTTAGCGAAAGGCTTCTTCAAGGGAAAGATGTAACTCTGTGAGATGAATTAACAGAACACAGAGCAGTTTCTCAGAAAGCTTCTTTCCAGTTTTGAACGGAAGATATTTCCTTTTTCACCATAGCCCTCTATGGGCTTCCAAATATCCCTTTGCCAATTCCACAAGAACAGCCTTAGCGAAAGGCTTCTTGAATGGAAAGATGGAACTCTGTGAGATGAATTAACAGAACACAGAGCGGTTTCTCAGAAAGCTTCTTTCCAGTTTTGAACGGAAGATATTTCCTTTTTCACCATAGCCCTCTATGGGCTTCCAAATATCCCTTTGCCAATTCCACAAGAACAGCCTTAGCGAAAGGCTTCTTGAAGGGAAAGATGTAACTCTGTGAGACGAATTAACAGAACACAGAGCGGTTTCTCAGAAAGCCTCTTTCCAGTTTTGAACGGAAGATATTTCCTTTTTCACCATAGCCCTCTAAGGGCTTCCAAATATCCCTTTGCCAATTCCACAAGAACAGCCTTAGCGAAAGGCTTCTTGAAGGGAAAGATGTAACTCTGTGAGACGAATTAACATAACAGAGAGCGGTTTCTCAGAAAGCTTCTTTCCAGTTTTGAACGAAAGATATTTCCTTTTTCACCATAGCCCTCTATGGACTTCCAAATATCCCTTTGCCAATTCCACAAGAACAGCCTTATCGAAAGGCTTCTTGAAGGGAAAGATGTAACTCTGTGAGATCAATTAAGAGAACACAGAGCAGTTTCTCAGAAAGCTTCTTTCTAGTTTTGAACGGAAGATATTTCCTTTTTCACCATAGTCCTCTATGGGCTTCCAAATATCCCTTTGCCAATTCCACAAGAACAGCCTTAGCGAAAGGCTTCTTCAAGGGAAAGATGTAACTCTGTGAGACGAATTAACAGAACACAGAGCAGTTTCTCAGAAAGCTTCTTTCCAGTTTTGAAAGGAAGATATTTCCTTTTTCACCATAGCCCTCTATGGGCTTCCAAATATCCCTTTGCCAATTCCACAAGAACAGCCTTAGCGAAAGGCTTCTTGAAGGGAAAGATGTAACCCAGTGAGATGAATTAACAGAACACAGAGCAGTTTCTCAGCAAGCTTCTTTCCAGTTTTGAACGGAAGATATTTCCTTTTTGACCATAGCCCTCTATGGGCTTCCAAATATCCCTTTGCCAATTCCACAAGAACAGCCTTAGCGAAAGGCTTCTTGAAGGGAAAGATGTAACTCTGTGAGATGAATTAACAGAACACAGAGCAGTTTCTCAGAAAGCTTCTTTCCAGTTTTGAAAGGAAGATATTTCCTTTTTCACCATAGCCCTCTATGGGCTTCCCAATATCCCTTTGCCAATTCCACAAGAACAGCCTTAGCGAAAGGCTTCTTGAAGGGAAAGATGTAACCCTGTGAGATGAATTAACAGAACACAGAGCAGTTTCTCAGCAAGCTTCTTTCCAGTTTTGAACGGAAGATATTTCCTTTTTGACCATAGCCCTCTATGGGCTTCCAAATATCCCTTTGCCAATTCCACAAGAACAGCCTTAGCGAAAGGCTTCTTGAAGGGAAAGATGTAACTCTGTGAGATGAATTAACAGAACACAGAGCAGTTTCTCAGAAAGCTTCTTTCCAGTTTTGAACGGAAGATGTTTCCTTTTTCACCATAGCCCTCTATGGGCTTCCAAATATCCCTTTGCCAATTCCACAAGAACAGCCTTAGCGAAAGGCTTCTTGAAGAGAAAGATGTAACTCTGTGAGATGAATTAACAGAACACAGAGCACTTTCTCAGAAAGCTTGTTTCCAGTTTTGAACGGAAGATATTTCCTTTTTCACCAAAGCCCTCTATGGGCTTCCACATATCCCTTTGCCAATTCCAAAGAACAGCCTTAGCGAAAGGCTTCTTCAAGGGAAAGATGTAACTCTGTGAGACGAATTAACAGAATACAGAGCAGTTTCTCAGAAAGCTTCTTTCCAGTTTTGAAAGGAAGATATTTCCTTTTTCACCATAGCCCTCTATGGGCTTCCAAATATCCCTTTGCCAATACCACAAGAACAGCCTTAGCGAAAGGCTTCTTCAAGGGAAAGATGTAACTCTGTGAGACGAATTAACAGAACACAGAGCGGTTTCTCAGAAAGCTTCTTTCCAGTTTTGAACGGAGGATATTTCCTTTTTCACCATAGCCCTCTATGTGCTTCCAAATATCCCTTTGCCAATTCCACAAGAACAGCCTTAGCGAAAGGCTTCTTGAAGGGAAAGATGTAACTCTGTGAGATGAATTAACAGAACAGAGAGCAGTTTCTCAGAAAGCTTCTTTCTAGTTTTGAACGGAAGATATTTCCTTTTTCACCATAGTCCTCTATGGGCTTCCAAATATCCCTTTGCCAATTCCACAAGAACAGCCTTAGCGAAAGGCTTCTTGAAGGGAAAGATGTAACTCTGTGAGATGAATTAACAGAACACAGAGCAGTTTCTCAGAAAGCTTCTTTCCAGTTTTGAACGGAAGATATTTCCTTTTTCACCATAGCCCTCTATGTTCTTCCAAATATCCCTTTGCCAATTCCACAAGAACAGCCTTAGCGAAAGGCTTCTTGAAGGGAAAGATGTAACTCTGTGAGATGAATTAACAGAACACAGAGCGGTTTCTCCGAAAGCTTCTTTCCAGTTTTGAACGGAAGATATTTCCTTTTTGACCATAGCCCTCTATGGGCTTCCAAATATCCCTTTGCCAATACCACAAGAACAGCCTTAGCGAAAGGCTTCTTCAAGGGAAAGATGTAACTCTGTGAGAGGAATTAACAGAACACAGAGCGGTTTCTCAGAAAGCTTCTTTCCAGTTTTGAACGGAGGATATTTCCTTTTTCACCATAGCCCTCTATGGGCTTCCAAATATCCCTTTGCCAATTCCACAAGAACAGCCTTAGCGAAAGGCTTCTTGAAGGGAAAGATGTAACTCTGTGAGATGAATTAACAGAACACAGAGCAGTTTCTCAGAAAGCTTCTTTCCAATTTTGAACGGAAGATGTTTCCTTTTTCACCATAGCCCTCTATGGGCTTCCAAATATCCCTTTGCCAATTCCACAAGAACAGCCTTAGCGAAAGGCTTCTTGAAGGGAAAGATGTAACTCTGTGAGATGAATTAACAGAACACAGAGCAGTTTCTCAGAAAGGTTCTTTCCAGTTTTGAACGGAAGATATTTCCTTTTTGACCATAGCCCTCTATGGGCTTCCAAATATCCCTTTGCCAATTCCACAAGAACAGCCTTAGCGAAAGGCTTCTTGAAGGGAAAGATGTAACTCTGTGAGACGAATTAACAGAACACAGAGCAGTTTCTCAGAAAGCTTCTTTCCAGTTTTGAACGGAAGATATTTCCTTTTTCACCATAGCCCTCTATGGGCTTCCAAATATCCCTTTGCCAATTCCACAAGAACAGCCTTAGCGAAAGGCTTCTTGAAGGGAAAGATGTAACTCTGTGAGACGAATTAACAGAACACAGAGCAGTTTCTCAGAAAGCTTCTTTTCAGTTTTGAACGGAAGATATTTCCTTTTTGACCATAGCCCTCTATGGGCTTCCAAATATCCCTTTGCCAATTCCACAAGAACAGCCTTAGAGAAAGGCTTCTTGAAGGGAAAGATGTAACTCTGTGAGATGAATTAACAGAACACAGAGCAGTTTCTCAGAAAGCTTCTTTCCAGTTTTGAACGGAAGATATTTCCTTTTTCACCATAGCCCTCTATGGGCTTCCAAATATCCCTTTGCCAATTCCACAAGAACAGCCTTATCGAAAGGCTTCTTGAAGGGAAAGATGTAACTCTGTGAGATGAATTAACAGAACACAGAGCAGTTTCTCAGAAAGCTTCTTTCCAGTTTTGAACGGAAGATATTTCCTTTTTCACCAGAGCCCTCTATGGGCTTCCAAATATCCCTTTGCCAATTCCTCAAGAACAGCCTTAGCGAAAGGCTTCTTGAAGGGAAAGATGTAACTCTGTGAGATGAATTAACAGAACACAGAGCAGTTTCTCAGAAAGCTTCTTTCCAGTTTTGAACGGAAGATATTTCCTTTTTCACCATAGCCCTCTATGGGCTTCCAAATATCCCTTTGCCAATTCCACAAGAACAGCCTTAGCGAAAGGCTTCTTGAAGGGAAAGATGTAACTCTGTGAGATGAATTAACAGAACACAGAGCGGTTTCTCACAAAGCTTCTTTCCAGTTTTGAACGGAAGATATTTCCTTTTTCACCATAGCCCTCTATGGGCTACCAAGTATCCCTTTGCCAATTCCACAAGAACAGCCTTAGCGAAAGGCTTCTTCAAGGGAAAGATGTAACTCTGTGAGACGAATTAACAGAACACAGAGCAGTTTCTCAGAAAGCTTCTTTCCAGTTTTGAACGGAAGATATTTCCTTTTTCACCATAGCCCTCTATGGGCTTCCAAATATCCCTTTGCCAATTCCACAAGAACAGCCTTAGCGAAAGGCTTCTTGAAGGGAAAGATGTAACCCTGTGAGATGAATCAACAGAACACAGAGCAGTTTCTCAGCAAGCTTCTTTCCAGTTTTGAACGGAAGATATTTCCTTTTTGACCATAGCCCTCTATGGGCTTCCAAATATCCCTTTGCCAATTCCACAAGAACAGCCTTAGCGAAAGGCTTCTTGAAGGGAAAGATGTAACTCTTTGAGATGAATTAACAGAACACAGAGCAGTTTCTCAGAAAGCTTCTTTCCAGTTTTGAACGGAAGATGTTTCCTTTTTCACCATAGCCCTCTATGGGCTTCCAAATATCCCTTTGCCAATTCCACAAGAACAGCCTTAGCGAAAGGCTTCTTGAAGAGAAAGATGTAACTCTGTGAGATGAATTAACAGAACACAGAGCAGTTTCTCAGAAAGCTTCTTTCCAGTTTTGAACGGAAGATATTTCCTTTTTCACCATAGCCCTCTATGGGCTTCCATATATCCCTTTGCCAATTCCAAAGAACAGCCTTAGCGAAAGGCTTCTTCAAGGGAAAGATGTAACTCTGTGAGACGAATTAACAGAATACAGAGCAGTTTCTCAGAAAGCTTCTTTCCAGTTTTGAACGGAAGATATTTCCTTTTTCACCATAGCCCTCTATGGGCTTCCAAATATCCCTTTGCCAATTCCACAAGAACAGCCTTAGCGAAAGGCTTCTTGAAGGGAAAGATGTAACCCTGTGAGATGAATTAACAGAACACAGAGCAGTTTCTCAGCAAGCCTCTTTCCAGTTTTGAACGGAAGATATTTCCTTTTTCACCATAGCCCTCTATGGGCTTCCAAATATCCCTTTGCCAATTCCACAAGAACAGCCTTAGCGAAAGGCTTCTTGAAGGGAAAGATGTAACTCTGTGAGATGAATTAACAGACAGAGAGCAGTTTCTCAGAAAGCTTCTTTCCAGTTTTGAACGGAAGATATTTCCTTTTTGACCATAGCCCTCTATGGGCTTCCAAATATCCCTTTGCCAATTCCACAAGAACAGCCTTAGCGAAAGGCTTCTGCAAGGGAAAGATGTAACTCTGTGAGATGAATTAACAGAACACAGAGCAGTTTCTCAGAAAGCTTCTTTCCAGTTTTGAACGGAAGATATTTCCTTTTTCACCATAGCCCTCTATTGGCTTCCAAATATCCCTTTGCCAATTCCACAAGAACAGCCTTAGCGAAAGGCTTCTTGAAGGGAAAGATGGAACTCTGTGAGATGAATTAACAGAACACAGAGCGGTTTCTCAGAAAGCTTCTTTCCAGTTTTGAACGGAAGATATTTCCTTTTTCACCATAGCCCTCTATGGGCTTCCAAATATCCCTTTGCCAATTCCACAAGAACAGCTTTAGAGAAAGGCTTCTTGAAGGGAAAGATGTAACTCTGTGAGACGAATTAACAGAACACAGAGCGGTTTCTCACAAAGCCTCTTTCCAGTTTTGAACGGAAGATATTTCCTTTTTCACCATAGCCCTCTATGGGCTTCCAAATATCCCTTTGCCAATTCCACAAGAACAGCCTTAGCGAAAGGCTTCTTGAAGGGAAAGATGTAACTCTGTGAGATGAATTAACATAACAGAGAGCGGTTTCTCAGAAAGCTTCTTTCCAGTTTTGAACGGAAGATATTTCCTTTTTCACCATAGCCCTCTATGGACTTCCAAATATCCCTTTGCCAATTCCACAAGAACAGCCTTATCGAAAGGCTTCTTGAAGGGAAAGATGTAACTCTGTGAGATCAATTAACAGAACACAGAGCAGTTTCTCAGAAAGCTTCTTTCTAGTTTTGAACGGAAGATATTTCCTTTTTCACCATAGTCCTCTATGGGCTTCCAAATATCCCTTTGCCAATTCCACAAGAACAGCCTTAGCGAAAGGCTTCTTGAAGGGAAAGATGTAACTATGTGAGATGAATTAACAGAACACAGAGCAGTTTCTCAGAAAGCTTCTTTCCAGTTTTGAACGGAAGATATTTCCTTTTTCACCATAGCCCTCTATGTTCTTCCAAATATCCCTTTGCCAATTCCACAAGAACAGCCTTAGCGAAAGGCTTCTTGAAGGGAAAGATGTAACTCTGTGAGATGAATTAACAGAACACAGAGCGGTTTCTCAGAAAGCTTCTTTCCAGTTTTGAACGGAAGATATTTCCTTTTTGACCATAGCCCTCTATGGGCTTCCAAATATCCCTTTGCCAATACCACAAGAACAGCCTTAGCGAAAGGCTTCTTCAAGGGAAAGATGTAACTCTGTGAGACGAATTATCAGAACACAGAGCGGTTTCTCAGAAAGCTTCTTTCCAGTTTTGAACGGAGGATATTTCCTTTTTCACCATAGCCCTCTATGGGCTTCCAAATATCCCTTTGCCAATTCCACAAGAACAGCCTTAGCGAAAGGCTTCTTGAAGGGAAAGATGTAACTCTGTGAGATGAATTAACAGAACAGAGAGCAGTTTCTCAGAAAGCTTCTTTCTAGTTTTGAACGGAAGACATTTCCTTTTTCACCATAGTCCTCTATGGGCTTCCAAATATCCCTTTGCCAATTCCACAAGAACAGCCTTAGCGAAAGGCTTCTTGAAGGGAAAGATGTAACTCTGTGAGATGAATTAACAGAACACAGAGCAGTTTCTCAGAAAGCTTCTTTCCAGTTTTGAACGGAAGATGTTTCCTTTTTCACCATAGCCCTCTATGGGCTTCTAAATATCCCTTTGCCAATTCCACAAGAACAGCCTTAGCGAAAGGCTTCTTGAAGAGAAAGATGTAACTCTGTGAGATGAATTAACAGAAGACAGAGCAGTTTCTCAGAAAGCTTCTTTCCAGTTTTGAACGGAAGATATTTCCTTTTTCACCATAGCCCTTTATGGGCTTCCAAATATCCCTTTGCCAATTCCAAAGAACAGCCTTAGCGAAAGGCTTCTTCAAGGGAAAGATGTAACTCTGTGAGACGAATTAACAGAACACAGAGCAGTTTCTCAGAAAGCTTCTTTCCAGTTTTGAACGGAAGATATTTCCTTTTTCACCATAGCCCTCTATGGGCTTCCAAATATCCCTTTGCCAATTCCACAAGAACAGCCTTAGCGAAAGGCTTCTTGAAGGGAAAGATGTAACCCTGTGAGATGAATTAACAGAACACAGAGCAGTTTCTCAGCAAGCCTCTTTCCAGTTTTGAACGGAAGATATTTCCTTTTTCACCATAGCCCTCTATGGGCTTCCAAATATCCCTTTGCCAATTCCACAAGAACAGCCTTAGCGAAAGGCTTCTTGAAGGGAAAGATGTAACTCTGTGAGATGAATTAACAGAACAGAGAGCAGTTTCTCAGAAAGCTTCTTTCCAGTTTTGAACGGAAGATATTTCCTTTTTCACCATAGTCCTCTATGGGCTTCCAAATATCCCTTTGCCAATTCCACAAGAACAGCCTTAGCGAAAGGCTTCTTCAAGGGAAAGATGTAACTCTGTGAGACGAATTAACAGAACACAGAGCAGTTTCTCAGAAAGCTTCTTTCCAGTTTTGAACGGAAGATATTTCCTTTTTCACCGTAGTCCTCTATGGGCTTCCAAATATCCCTTTGCCAATTCCACAAGAACAGCCTTAGCGAAAGGCTTCTTGAAGGGAAAGATGTAACTCTGTGAGATGAATTAACAGAACACAGAGCAGTTTCTCAGAAAGCTTCTTTCCAGTTTTGAACGGAAGATATTTCCTTTTTCACCAGAGCCCTCTATGTTCTTCCAAATATCCCTTTGTCAATTCCACAAGAACAGCGTTAGCGAAAGGCTTCTTGAAGGGAAAGATGTAACTCTGTGAGATGAATTAACAGAACACAGAGCGGTTTCTCAGAAAGCTTCTTTCCAGTTTTGAACGGAAGATATTTCCTTTTTGACCATAGCCCTCTATGGGCTTCCAAATATCCCTTTGCCAATACCACAAGAACAGCCTTAGCGAAAGGCTACTTCAAGGGAAAGATGTAACTCTGTGAGACGAATTAACAGAACACAGAGCGGTTTCTCAGAAAGCTTCTTTCCAGTTTTGAACGGAGGATATTTCCTTTTTCACCATAGCCCTCTATGGGCTTCCAAATATCCCTTTGCCAATTCCACAAGAACAGCCTTAGAGAAAGGCTTCTTGAAGGGAAAGATGTAACTCTGTGAGATGAATTAACAGAACACAGAGCAGTTTCTCAGAAAGCTTCTTTCCAATTTTGAACGGAAGATGTTTCCTTTTTCACCATAGCCCTCTATGGGCTTCCAAATATCACTTGGCCAATTCCACAAGAACAGCCTTAGCGAAAGGCTTCTTGAAGGGAAAGATGTAACCCTGTGAGATGAATTAACAGAACACAGAGCAGTTTCTCAGCAAGCTTCTTTCCAGTTTTGAACGGAAGATATTTCCTTTTTGACCATAGCCCTCTATGGGCTTCCAAATATCCCTTTGCCAATTCCACAAGAACAGCCTTAGCGAAAGGCTTCTTGAAGGGAAAGATGTAACTCTGTGAGATGAATTAACAGACAGAGAGCAGTTTCTCAGAAAGCTTCTTTCCAGTTTTGAACGGAAGATATTTCCTTTTTGACCATAGCCCTCTATGGGCTTCCAAATATCCCTTTGCCAATTCCACAAGAACAGCCTTAGCGAAAGGCTTCTGCAAGGGAAAGATGTAACTCTGTGAGATGAATTAACAGAACACAGAGCAGTTTCTCAGAAAGCTTCTTTCCA
Source organism: Chlorocebus sabaeus (assembly GCF_047675955.1). Classification (NCBI taxonomy): domain Eukaryota; kingdom Metazoa; phylum Chordata; class Mammalia; order Primates; family Cercopithecidae; genus Chlorocebus; species Chlorocebus sabaeus. Next base: position 1,586,903 of record NW_027327615.1, read on the forward strand.
GTTTTGAACGGAAGATATTTCCTTTTTCACCATAGCCCTCTATGGGCTTCCAAATATCCCTTTGCCAATTCCACAAGAACAGCCTTAGCGAAAGGCTTCTTGAAGGGAAAGATGGAACTCTGTGAAATGAATTAACAGAACACAGAGCGGTTTCTCAGAAAGCTTCTTTCCAGTTTTGAACGGAAGATATTTCCTTTTTCACCATAGGCCTCTATGGGCTTCCAAATATCCCTTTGCCAATTCCACAAGAACAGCCTTAGAGAAAGGCTTCTTGAAGGGAAAGATGTAACTCTGTGAGACGAATTAACAGAACACAGAGCGGTTTCTCAGAAAGCCTCTTTCCAGTTTTGAACGGAAGATATTTCCTTTTTCACCATAGCCCTCTATGGGCTTCCAAATATCCCTTTGCCAATTCCACAAGAACAGCCTTAGCGAAAGGCTTCTTGAAGGGAAAGATGTAACTCTGTGAGATGAATTAACATAACAGAGAGCGGTTTCTCAGAAAGCTTCTTTCCAGTTTTGAACGGAAGATATTTCCTTTTTCACCATAGCCCTCTATGGACTTCCAAATATCCCTTTGCCAATTCCACAAGAACAGCCTTATCGAAAGGCTTCTTGAAGGGAAAGATGTAACTCTGTGAGATCAATTAACAGAACACAGAGCAGTTTCTCAGAAAGCTTCTTTCTAGTTTTGAACGGAAGATATTTCCTTTTTCACCATAGTCCTCTATGGGCTTCCAAATATCCCTTTGCCAATTCCACAAGAACAGCCTTAGCGAAAGGCTTCTTGAAGGGAAAGATGTAACTCTTTGAGATGAATTAACAGAACACAGAGCAGTTTCTCAGAAAGCTTCTTTCCAGTTTTGAACGGAAGATATTTCCTTTTTCACCATAGCCCTCTATGTTCTTCCAAATATCCCTTTGCCAATTCCACAAGAACAGCCTTAGCGAAAGGCTTCTTGAAGGGAAAGATGTAACTCTGTGAGATGAATTAACAGAACACAGAGCGGTTTCTCAGAAAGCTTCTTTCCAGTTTTGAACGGAAGATATTTCCTTTTTGACCATAGCCCTCTATGGGGTTCCAAATATCCCTTTGCCAATACCACAAGAACAGCCTTAGCGAAAGGCTTTTTCAAGGGAAAGATGTAACTCTGTGAGACGAATTATCAGAACACAGAGCGGTTTCTCAGAAAGCTTCTTTCCAGTTTTGAACGGAGGATATTTCCTTTTTCACCATAGCCCTCTATGGGCTTCCAAATATCCCTTTGCCAATTCCACAAGAACAGCCTTAGCGAAAGGCTTCTTGAAGGGAAAGATGTAACTCTGTGAGATGAATTAACAGAACAGAGAGCAGTTTCTCAGAAAGCTTCTTTCCAGTTTTGAACGGAAGATATTTCCTTTTTCACCATAGTCCTCTATGGGCTTCCAAATATCCCTTTGCCAATTCCACAAGAACAGCCTTAGCGAAAGGCTTCTTGAAAGGAAAGATGTAACTCTATGAGATGAATTAACAGAACACAGAGCAGTTTCTCAGAAAGCTTCTTTCCAGTTTTGAACGGAAGATGTTTCCTTTTTCACCATAGCCCTCTATGGGCTTCTAAATATCCCTTTGCCAATTCCACAAGAACAGCCTTAGCGAAAGGCTTCTTGAAGAGAAAGATGTAACTCTGTGAGATGAATTAACAGAAGACAGAGCAGTTTCTCAGAAAGCTTCTTTCCAGTTTTGAACGGAAGATATTTCCTTTTTCACCATAGCCCTTTATGGGCTTCCAAATATCCCTTTGCCAATTCCAAAGAACAGCCTTAGCGAAAGGCTTCTTCAAGGGAAAGATGTAACTCTGTGAGACGAATTAACAGAACACAGAGCAGTTTCTCAGAAAGCTTCTTTCCAGTTTTGAACGGAAGATATTTCCTTTTTCACCATAGCCCTCTATGGGCTTCCAAATATCCCTTTGCCAATTCCACAAGAACAGCCTTAGCGAAAGGCTTCTTGAAGGGAAAGATGTAACCCTGTGAGATGAATTAACAGAACACAGAGCAGTTTCTCAGCAAGCTTCTTTCCAGTTTTGAACGGAAGATATTTCCTTTTTGACCATAGCCCTCTATGGGCTTCCAAATATCCCTTTGCCAATTCCACAAGAACAGCCTTAGCGAAAGGCTTCTTGAAGGGAAAGATGTAACTCTGTGAGATGAATTAACAGAACACAGAGCGGTTTCTCAGAAAGCTTCTTTCCAGTTTTGAACGGAAGATATTTCCTTTTTCACCATAGCCCTCTATGGGCTTCCAAATATCCCTTTGCCAATTCCACAAGAACAGCCTCAGAGAAAGGCTTCTTGAAGGGAAAGATGTAACTCTGTGAGACGAATTAACAGAACAGAGAGCGGTTTCTCAGAAAGCTTCTTTCGAGTTTTGAACGGAAGATATTTCCTTTTTCACCATAGCCCTCTATGGACTTCCAAATATCCCTTTGCCAATTCCACAAGAACAGCCTTATCGAAAGGCTTCTTGAAGGGAAAGATGTAACTCTGTGAGATCAATTAACAGAACACAGAGCAGTTTCTCAGAAAGCTTCTTTCTAGTTTTGAACGGAAGATATTTCCTTTTTCACCATAGTCCTCTATGGGCTTCCAAATATCCCTTTGCCAATTCCACAAGAACAGCCTTAGCGAAAGGCTTCTTGAAGGGAAAGATGTAACTCTGTGAGATGAATTAACAGAACACAGAGCAGTTTCTCAGAAAGCTTCTTTCCAGTTTTGAACGGAAGATATTTCCTTTTTCACCATAGTCCTCTATGGGCTTCCAAATATCCCTTTGCCAATTCCACAAGAACAGCCTTAGCGAAAGGCTTCTTGAAGGGAAAGATGTAACTCTGTGAGATGAATTAACAGAACACAGAGCAGTTTCTCAGAAAGCTTCTTTCCAGTTTTGAACGGAAGATATTTCCTTTTTCACCATAGTCCTCTATGGGCTTCCAAATATCCCTTTGCCAATTCCACAAGAACAGCCTTAGCGAAAGGCTTCTTAAAGGGAAAGATGTAACTCTGTGAGATGAATTAACAGAACACAGAGCAGTTTCTCAGAAAGCTTCTTTCCAGTTTTGAACGGAAGATATTTCCTTTTTCACCAGAGCCCTCTATGTTCTTCCAAATATCCCTTTGTCAATTCCACAAGAACAGCCTTAGCGAAAGGCTTCTTGAAGGGAAAGATGTAACTCTGTGAGATGAATTAACAGAACACAGAGCGGTTTCTCAGAAAGCTTCTTTCCAGTTTTGAACGGAAGATATTTCCTTTTTGACCATAGCCCTCTATGGGCTTCCAAATATCCCTTTGCCAATACCACAAGAACAGCCTTAGCGAAAGGCTTCTTCAAGGGAAAGATGTAACTCTGTGAGACGAATTAACAGAACACAGAGCGGTTTCTCAGAAAGCTTCTTTCCAGTTTTGAACGGAGGATATTTCCTTTTTCACCATAGCCCTCTATGGGCTTCCAAATATCCCTTTGCCAATTCCACAAGAACAGCCTTAGCGAAAGGCTTCTTGAAGGGAAAGATGTAACTCTGTGAGATGAATTAACAGAACACAGAGCAGTTTCTCAGAAAGCTTCTTTCCAATTTTGAACGGAAGATGTTTCCTTTTTCACCATAGCCCTCTATGGGCTTCCAAATATCCCTTGGCCAATTCCACAAGAACAGCCTTAGCGAAAGGCTTCTTGAAGGGAAAGATGTAATTCTGTGAGATGAATTAACAGAACACAGAGCAGTTTCTCAGAAAGCTTCTTTCCAGTTTAGAAGGGAAGATATTTCCTTTTTCACCATAGCCCTCTATGGGCTTCCAAATATCCCTTTGCCAATTCCACAAGAACAGCCTTAGCGAAAGGCTTCTTCAAGGGAAAGATGTAACTCTGTGAGACGAATTAACAGAACACAGAGCAGTTTCTCAGAAAGCTTCTTTCCAGTTTTGAACGGAAGATATTTCCTTTTTCACCATAGCCCTCTATGGGCTTCCAAATATCCCTTTGCCAATTCCACAAGAACAGCCTTAGCGAAAGGCTTCTTGAAGGGAAAGATGTAACCCTGTGAGATGAATTAACAGAACACAGAGCAGTTTCTCAGCAAGCTTCTTTCCAGTTTTGAACGGAAGATATTTCCTTTTGGACCATAGCCCTCTATGGGCTTCCAAATATCCCTTTGCCAATTCCACAAGAACAGCCTTAGCGAAAGGCTTCTTGAAGGGAAAGATGTAACTCTGTGAGATGAATTAACAGAACACAGAGCAGTTTCTCAGAAAGCTTCTTTCCAGTTTTGAACGGAAGATGTTTCCTTTTTCACCATAGCCCTCTATGGGCTTCCAAATATCCCTTTGCCAATTCCACAAGAACAGCCTTAGCGAAAGGCTTCTTGAAGGGAAAGATGTAACTCTGTGAGATGAATTAACAGAACACAGAGCGGTTTCTCAGAAAGCTTCTTTCCAGTTTTGAACGGAAGATATTTCCTTTTTGACCATAGCCCTCTATGGGGTTCCAAATATCCCTTTGCCAATACCACAAGAACAGCCTTAGCGAAAGGCTTCTTCAAGGGAAAGATGTAACTCTGTGAGACGAATTATCAGAACACAGAGCGGTTTCTCAGAAAGCTTCTTTCCAGTTTTGAACGGAGGATATTTCCTTTTTCACCATAGCCCTCTATGGGCTTCCAAATATCCCTTTGCCAATTCCACAAGAACAGCCTTAGCGAAAGGCTTCTTGAAGGGAAAGATGTAACTCTGTGAGATGAATTAACAGAACAGAGAGCAGTTTCTCAGAAAGCTTCTTTCTAGTTTTGAACGGAAGATATTTCCTTTTTCACCATAGTCCTCTATGGGCTTCCAAATATCCCTTTGCCAATTCCACAAGAACAGCCTTAGCGAAAGGCTTCTTGAAAGGAAAGATGTAACTCTGTGAGATGAATTAACAGAACACAGAGCAGTTTCTCAGAAAGCTTCTTTCCAGTTTTGAACGGAAGATGTTTCCTTTTTCACCATAGCCCTCTATGGGCTTCTAAATATCCCTTTGCCAATTCCACAAGAACAGCCTAAGCGAAAGGCTTCTTGAAGAGAAAGATGTAACTCTGTGAGATGAATTAACAGAAGACAGAGCAGTTTCTCAGAAAGCTTCTTTCCAGTTTTGAACGGAAGATATTTCCTTTTTCACCATAGCCCTTTATGGGCTTCCAAATATCCCTTTGCCAATTCCAAAGAACAGCCTTAGCGAAAGGCTTCTTCAAGGGAAAGATGTAACACTGTGAGACGAATTAACAGAACACAGAGCAGTTTCTCAGAAAGCTTCTTTCCAGTTTTGAACGGAAGATATTTCCTTTTTCACCATAGCCCTCTATGGGCTTCCAAATATCCCTTTGCCAATTCCACAAGAACAGCCTTAGCGAAAGGCTTCTTGAAGGGAAAGATGTAACCCTGTGAGATGAATTAACAGAACACAGAGCAGTTTCTCAGCAAGCTTCTTTCCAGTTTTGAACGGAAGATATTTCCTTTTTGACCATAGCCCTCTATGGGCTTCCAAATATCCCTTTGCCAATTCCACAAGAACAGCCTTAGCGAAAGGCTTCTTGAAGGGAAAGATGTAACTCTGTGAGATGAATTAACAGAACACAGAGCGGTTTCTCAGAAAGCTTCTTTCCAGTTTTGAACGGAAGATATTTCCTTTTTCACCATAGCCCTCTATGGGCTTCCAAATATCCCTTTGCCAATTCCACAAGAACAGCCTTAGAGAAAGGCTTCTTGAAGGGAAAGATGTAACTCTGTGAGACGAATTAACAGAACACAGAGCGGTTTCTCAGAAAGCCTCTTTCCAGTTTTGAACGGAAGATATTTCCTTTTTCACCATAGCCCTCTATGGGCTTCCAAATATCCCTTTGCCAATTCCACAAGAACAGCCTTAGCGAAAGGCTTCTTGAAGGGAAAGATGTAACTCTGTGAGATGAATTAACATAACAGAGAGCGGTTTCTCAGAAAGCTTCTTTCCAGTTTTGAACGGAAGATATTTCCTTTTTCACCATAGCCCTCTATGGACTTCCAAATATCCCTTTGCCAATTCCACAAGAACAGCCTTATCGAAAGGCTTCTTGAAGGGAAAGATGTAACTCTGTGAGATCAATTAACAGAACACAGAGCAGTTTCTCAGAAAGCTTCTTTCTAGTTTTGAACGGAAGTTTTTTCCTTTTTCACCATAGTCCTCTATGGGCTTCCAAATATCCCTTTGCCAATTCCACAAGAACAGCCTTAGCGAAAGGCTTCTTGAAGGGAAAGATGTAACTCTGTGAGATGAATTAACAGAACACAGAGCAGTTTCTCAGAAAGCTTCTTTCCAGTTTTGAACGGAAGATATTTCCTTTTTCACCATAGTCCTCTATGGGCTTCCAAATATCCCTTTGCCAATTCCACAAGAACAGCCTTAGCGAAAGGCTTCTTGAAGGGAAAGATGTAACTCTGTGAGATGAATTAACAGAACACAGAGCGGTTTCTCAGAAAGCTTCTTTCCAGTTTTGAACGGAAGATATTTCCTTTTTGACCATAGCCCTCTATGGGCTTCCAAATATCCCTTTGCCAATACCACAAGAACAGCCTTAGCGAAAGGCTTCTTCAAGGGAAAGATGTAACTCTGTGAGACGAATTAACAGAACACAGAGCGGTTTCTCAGAAAGCTTCTTTCCAGTTTTGAACGGAGGATATTTCCTTTTTCACCATAGCCCTCTATGGGCTTCCAAATATCCCTTTGCCAATACCACAAGAACAGCCTTAGCGAAAGGCTTCTTCAAGGGAAAGATGTAACTCTGTGAGATGAATTAACAGAACACAGAGCAGTTTCTCAGAAAGCTTCTTTCCAATTTTGAACGGAAGATGTTTCCGTTTTCACCATAGCCCTCTATGGGCTTCCAAATATCCCTTGGCCAATTCCACAAGAACAGCCTTAGCGAAAGGCTTCTTGAAGGGAAAGATGTAATTCTGTGAGATGAATTAACAGAACACAGAGCAGTTTCTCAGAAAGCTTCTTTCCAGTTTAGAAGGGAAGATATTTCCTTTTTCACCATAGCCCTCTATGGGCTTCCAAATATCCCTTTGCCAATTCCACAAGAACAGCCTTAGCGAAAGGCTTCTTCAAGGGAAAGATGTAACTCTGTGAGACGAATTAACAGAACACAGAGCAGTTTCTCAGAAAGCTTCTTTCCAGTTTTGAACGGAAGATATTTCCTTTTTCACCATAGCCCTCTATGGGCTTCCAAATATCCCTTTGCCAATTCCACAAGAACAGCCTTAGCGAAAGGCTTCTTGAAGGGAAAGATGTAACCCTGTGAGATGAATTAACAGAACACAGAGCAGTTTCTCAGCAAGCTTCTTTCCAGTTTTGAACGGAAGATATTTCCTTTTGGACCATAGCCCTCTATGGGCTTCCAAATATCCCTTTGCCAATTCCACAAGAACAGCCTTAGCGAAAGGCTTCTTCAATGGAAAGATGTAACTCTGTGAGATGAATTAACAGAACACAGAGCAGTTTCTCAGAAAGCTTCTTTCCAGTTTTGAACGGAAGATGTTTCCTTTTTCACCATAGCCCTCTATGGGCTTCCAAATATCCCTTTGCCAATTCCACAAGAACAGCCTTAGCGAAAGGCTTCTTGAAGAGAAAGATGTAACTCTGTGAGATGAATTAACAGAACACAGAGCAGTTTCTCAGAAAGCCTCTTTCCAGTTTTGAACGGAGGATATTTCCTTTTTCACCATAGCACTCTATGGGCTTCCATATATCCCTTTGACAATTCCAAAGAACAGCCTTAGCGAAAGGCTTCTTCAAGGGAAAGATGTAACTCTGTGAGACGAATTAACAGAATACAGAGCAGTTTCTCAGAAAGCTTCTTTCCAGTTTTGAACGGAAGATATTTCCTTTTTCACCATAGCCCTCTATGGGCTTCCAAATATCCCTTGGCCAATTCCACAAGAACAGCCTTAGCGAAAGGCTTCTTGAAGGGAAAGATGTAACCCTGTGAGATGAATTAACAGAACACAGAGCAGTTTCTCAGCAAGCCTCTTTCCAGTTTTGAACGGAAGATATTTCCTTTTTCACCATAGCCCTCTATGGGCTTCCAAATATCCCTTTGCCAATTCCACAAGAACAGCCTTAGCGAAAGGCTTCTTGAAGGGAAAGATGTAACTCTGTGAGATGAATTAACAGACAGAGAGCAGTTTCTCAGAAAGCTTCTTTCCAGTTTTGAACGGAAGATATTTCCTTTTTGACCATAGCCCTCTATGGGCTTCCAAATATCCCTTTGCCAATTCCACAAGAACAGCCTTAGCGAAAGGCTTCTGCAAGGGAAAGATGTAACTCTGTGAGATGAATTAACAGAACAGAGAGCAGTTTCTCAGAAAGCTTCTTTCTAGTTTTGAACGGAAGATATTTCCTTTTTCACCATAGTCCTCTATGGGCTTCCAAATATCCCTTTGCCAATTCCACAAGAACAGCCTTAGCGAAAGGCTTCTTGAAGGGAAAGATGTAACTCTGTGAGATGAATTAACAGAACACAGAGCAGTTTCTCAGAAAGCTTCTTTCCAGTTTTGAACGGAAGATATTTCCTTTTTCACCATAGCCCTCTATGGGCTTCCAAATATCCCTTTGCCAATTCCACAAGAACAGCCTTAGCGAAAGGATTCTTGAAGGGAAAGATGTAACTCTGTGAGATGAATTAACAGAACACAGAGCAGTTTCTCAGAAAGCTTCTTTCCAGTTTTGAACGGAAGATGTTTCCTTTTTCACCATAGCCCTCTATGGGCTTCCAAATATCCCTTTGCCAATTCCACAAGAACAGCCTTAGCGAAAGGCTTCTTGAAGGGAAAGATGTAACTCTGTGAGACGAATTAACAGAACACAGAGCGGTTTCTCAGAAAGCATCTTTCCAGTTTTGAACGGAAGATATTTCCTTTTTCACCATAGCCCTCTATGGGCTTCCAAATATCTCTTTGCCAATTCCACAAGAACAGCCTTAGCGAAAGGCTTCTTGAAGGGAAAGATGTAACTCTGTGAGACGAATTAACATAACAGAGAGCGGTTTCTCAGAAAGCTTCTTTCCAGTTTTGAACGGAAGATATTTCCTTTTTCACCATAGCCCTCTATGGACTTCCAAATATCCCTTTGCCAATTCCACAAGAACAGCCTTATCGAAAGGCTTCTTGAAGGGAAAGATGTAACTCTGTGAGATCAATTAAGAGAACACAGAGCAGTTTCTCAGAAAGCTTCTTTCTAGTTTTGAACGGAAGATATTTCCTTTTTCACCATAGTCCTCTATGGGCTTCCAAATATCCCTTTGCCAATTCCACAAGAACAGCCTTAGCGAAAGGCTTCTTGAAGGGAAAGATGTAACTCTGTGAGATGAATTAACAGAACACAGAGCGGTTTCTCAGAAAGCTTCTTTCCAGTTTTGAACGGAAGATATTTCCTTTTTCACCATAGCCCTCTATGGGCTTCCAAATATCCCTTTGCCAATTCCACAAGAACAGCCTTAGCGAAATGCTTCTTGAAGGGAAAGATGTAACTCTGTGAGACGAATTAACAGAACACAGAGCGGTTTCTCAGAAAGCCTCTTTCCAGTTTTGAACGGAAGATATTTCTTTTTCACCATAGCCCTCTATGGGCTTCCAAATATCCCTTTGCCAATTCCACAAGAACAGCCTTAGCGAAAGGCTTCTTGAAGGGAAAGATGTAACTCTGTGAGACGAATTAACATAACAGAGAGCGGTTTCTCAGAAAGCTTCTTTCCAGTTTTGAACGGAAGATATTTCCTTTTTCACCATAGCCCTCTATGGGCTTCCAAATATCCCTTTGCCAATTCCACAAGAACAGCCTTATCGAAAGGCTTCTTGAAGGGAAAGATGTAACTCTTTGAGATGAATTAACAGAACACAGAGCAGTTTCTCAGCAAGCTTCTTTCCAGTTTTGAACGGAAGATATTTCCTTTTTCACCATAGTCCTCTATGGGCTTCCAAATATCCCTTTGCCAATTCCACAAGAACAGCCTTAGCGAAAGGCTTCTTGAAGGGAAAGATGTAACTCTGTGAGATGAATTAACAGAACACAGAGCAGTTTCTCAGAAAGCTTCTTTCCAGTTTTGAACGGAAGATATTTCCTTTTTCACCAGAGCCCTCTATGTTCTTCCAAATATCCCTTTGTCAATTCCACAAGAACAGCCTTAGCGAAAGGCTTCTTGAAGGGAAAGATGTAACTCTGTGAGATGAATTAACAGAACACAGAGCGGTTTCTCAGAAAGCTTCTTTCCAGTTTTGAACGGAAGATATTTCCTTTTTGACCATAGCCCTCTATGGGCTTCCAAATATCCCTTTGCCAATACCACAAGAACAGCCTTAGCGAAAGGCTTCTTCAAGGGAAAGATGTAACTCTGTGAGACGAATTAACAGAACACAGAGCGGTTTCTCAGAAAGCTTCTTTCCAGTTTTGAACGGAGGATATTTCCTTTTTCACCATAGCCCTCTATGGGCTTCCAAATATCCCTTTGCCAATTCCACAAGAACAGCCTTAGCGAAAGGCTTCTTCAAGGGAAAGATGTAACTCTGTGAGACGAATTAACAGAACACAGAGCAGTTTCTCAGAAAGCTTCTTTCCAGTTTTGAACGGAAGATATTTCCTTTTTCACCATAGCCCTCTATGGGCTTCCAAATATCCCTTTGCCAATTCCACAAGAACAGCCTTAGCGAAAGGCTTCTTGAAGGGAAAGATGTAACCCTGTGAGATGAATTAACAGAACACAGAGCAGTTTCTCAGCAAGCTTCTTTCCAGTTTTGAACGGAAGATATTTCCTTTTTGACCATAGCCCTCTATGGGCTTCCAAATATCCCTTTGCCAATTCCACAAGAACAGCCTTAGCGAAAGGCTTCTTGAAGGGAAAGATGTAACTCTGTGAGATGAATTAACAGAACACAGAGCAGTTTCTCAGAAAGCTTCTTTCCAGTTTTGAACGGAAGATGTTTCCTTTTTCACCATAGCCCTCTATGGGCTTCCAAATATCCCTTTGCCAATTCCACAAGAACAGCCTTAGCGAAAGGCTTCTTGAAGAGAAAGATGTAACTCTGTGAGATGAATTAACAGAACACAGAGCAGTTTCTCAGAAAGCTTCTTTCCAGTTTTGAACGGAAGATATTTCCTTTTTCACCATAGCCCTCTATGGGCTTCCATATATCCCTTTGCCAATTCCAAAGAACAGCCTTAGCGAAAGGCTTCTTCAAGGGAAAGATGTAACTCTGTGAGACGAATTAACAGAATACAGAGCAGTTTCTCAGAAAGCTTCTTTCCAGTTTTGAACGGAAGATATTTCCTTTTTCACCATAGCCCTCTATGGGCTTCCAAATATCCCTTTGCCAATTCCACAAGAACAGCCTTAGCGAAAGGCTTCTTGAAGGGAAAGATGTAACCCTGTGAGATGAATTAACAGAACGCAGAGCAGTTTCTCAGCAAGCCTCTTTCCAGTTTTGAACGGAAGATATTTCCTTTTTCACCATAGCCCTCTATGGGCTTCCAAATATCCCTTTGCCAATTCCACAAGAACAGCCTTAGCGAAAGGCTTCTTGAAGGGAAAGATGTAACTCTGTGAGATGAATTAACAGACAGAGAGCAGTTTCTCAGAAAGCTTCTTTCCAGTTTTGAACGGAAGATATTTCCTTTTTGACCATAGCCCTCTATGGGCTTCCAAATATCCCTTTGCCAATTCCACAAGAACAGCCTTAGCGAAAGGCTTCTGCAAGGGAAAGATGTAACTCTGTGAGATGAATTAACAGAACACAGAGCAGTTTCTCAGAAAGCTTCTTTCCAGTTTTGAACGGAAGATATTTCCTTTTTCACCATAGCCCTCTATGGGCTTCCAAATATCCCTTTGCCAATTCCACAAGAACAGCCTTAGCGAAAGGCTTCTTGAAGGGAAAGATGGAACTCTGTGAGATGAATTAACAGAACACAGAGCGGTTTCTCAGAAAGCTTCTTTCCAGTTTTGAACGGAAGATATTTCCTTTTTCACCATAGCCCTCTATGGGCTTCCAAATATCCCTTTGCCAATTCCACAAGAACAGCCTTAGAGAAAGGCTTCTTGAAGGGAAAGATGTAACTCTGTGAGACGAATTAACAGAACACAGAGCGGTTTCTCAGAAAGCCTCTTTCCAGTTTTGAACGGAAGATATTTCCTTTTTCACCATAGCCCTCTATGTTCTTCCAAATATCCCTTTGCCAATTCCACAAGAACAGCCTTAGCGAAAGGCTTCTTGAAGGGAAAGATGTAACTCTGTGAAATGAATTAACAGAACACAGAGCGGTTTCTCAGAAAGCTTCTTTCCAGTTTTGAACGGAAGATATTTCCTTTTTGACCATAGCCCTCTATGGGGTTCCAAATATCCCTTTGCCAATACCACAAGAACAGCCTTAGCGAAAGGCTTCTTCAAGGGAAAGATGTAACTCTGTGAGACGAATTATCAGAACACAGAGCGGTTTCTCAGAAAGCTTCTTTCCAGTTTTGAACGGAGGATATTTCCTTTTTCACCATAGCCCTCTATGGGCTTCCAAATATCCCTTTGCCAATTCCACAAGAACAGCCTTAGCGAAAGGCTTCTTGAAGGGAAAGATGTAACTCTGTGAGATGAATTAACAGAACAGAGAGCAGTTTCTCAGAAAGCTTCTTTCTAGTTTTGAACGGAAGATATTTCCTTTTTCACCATAGTCCTCTATGGGCTTCCAAATATCCCTTTGCCAATTCCACAAGAACAGCCTTAGCGAAAGGCTTCTTGAAAGGAAAGATGTAACTCTGTGAGATGAATTAACAGAACACGGAGCAGTTTCTCAGAAAGCTTCTTTCCAGTTTTGAACGGAAGATGTTTCCTTTTTCACCATAGCCCTCTATGGGCTTCTAAATATCCCTTTGCCAATTCCACAAGAACAGCCTTAGCGAAAGGCTTCTTGAAGAGAAAGATGTAACTCTGTGAGATGAATTAACAGAAGACAGAGCAGTTTCTCAGAAAGCTTCTTTCCAGTTTTGAACGGAAGATATTTCCTTTTTCACCATAGCCCTTTATGGGCTTCCAAATATCCCTTTGCCAATTCCAAAGAACAGCCTTAGCGAAAGGCTTCTTCAAGGGAAAGATGTAACTCTGTGAGACGAATTAACAGAACACAGAGCAGTTTCTCAGAAAGCTTCTTTCCAGTTTTGAACGGAAGATATTTCCTTTTTCACCATAGCCCTCTATGGGCTTCCAAATATCCCTTTGCCAATTCCACAAGAACAGCCTTAGCGAAAGGCTTCTTGAAGGGAAAGATGTAACCCTGTGAGATGAATTAACAGAACACAGAGCAGTTTCTCAGCAAGCTTCTTTCCAGTTTTGAACGGAAGATATTTCCTTTTTGACCATAGCCCTCTATGGGCTTCCAAATATCCCTTTGCCAATTCCACAAGAACAGCCTTAGCGAAAGGCTTCTTGAAGGGAAAGATGTAACTCTGTGAGATGAATTAACAGAACACAGAGCGGTTTCTCAGAAAGCTTCTTTCCAGTTTTGAACGGAAGATATTTCCTTTTTCACCATAGCCCTCTATGGGCTTCCAAATATCCCTTTGCCAATTCCACAAGAACAGCCTTATAGAAAGGCTTCTTGACGGGAAAGATGTAACTCTGTGAGACGAATTAACAGAACACAGAGCGGTTTCTCAGAAAGCCTCTTTCCAGTTTTGAACGGAAGATATTTCCTTTTTCACCATAGCCCTCTATGGGCTTCCAAATATCCCTTTGCCAATTCCACAAGAACAGCCTTAGCGAAAGGCTTCTTGAAGGGAAAGATGTAACTCTGTGAGATGAATTAACATAACAGAGAGCGGTTTCTCAGAAAGCTTCTTTCCAGTTTTGAACGGAAGATATTTCCTTTTTCACCATAGCCCTCTATGGACTTACAAATATCCCTTTGCCAATTCCACAAGAACAGCCTTATCGAAAGGCTTCTTGAAGGGAAAGATGTAACTCTGTGAGATCAATTAACAGAACACAGAGCAGTTTCTCAGAAAGCTTCTTTCTAGTTTTGAACGGAAGATATTTCCTTTTTCACCATAGTCCTCTATGGGCTTCCAAATATCCCTTTGCCAATTCCACAAGAACAGCCTTAGCGAAAGGCTTCTTGAAGGGAAAGATGTAACTCTGTGAGATGAATTAACAGAACACAGAGCAGTTTCTCAGAAAGCTTCTTTCCAGTTTTGAACGGAAGATATTTCCTTTTTCACCAGAGCCCTCTATGTTCTTCCAAATATCCCTTTGTCAATTCCACAAGAACAGCCTTAGCGAAAGGCTTCTTGAAGGGAAAGATGTAACTCTGTGAGATGAATTAACAGAACACAGAGCGGTTTCTCAGAAAGCTTCTTTCCAGTTTTGAACGGAAGATATTTCCTTTTTCACCATAGCCCTCTATGGGCTTCCAAATATCCCTTTGCCAATACCACAAGAACAGCCTTAGCGAAAGGCTTCTTCAAGGGAAAGATGTAACTCTGTGAGACGAATTAACAGAACACAGAGCGGTTTCTCAGAAAGCTTCTTTCCAGTTTTGAACGGAGGATATTTCCTTTTTCACCATAGCCCTCTATGGGCTTCCAAATATCCCTTTGCCAATTCCACAAGAACAGCCTTAGCGAAAGGCTTCTTGAAGGGAAAGATGTAACTCTGTGAGATGAATTAACAGAACACAGAGCAGTTTCTCAGAAAGCTTCTTTCCAATTTTGAACGGAAGATGTTTCCTTTTTCACCATAGCCCTCTATGGGCTTCCAAATATCCCTTGGCCAATTCCACAAGAACAGCCTTAGCGAAAGGCTTCTTGAAGGGAAAGATGTAATTCTGTGAGATGAATTAACAGAACACAGAGCAGTTTCTCAGAAAGCTTCTTTCCAGTTTAGAAGGGAAGATATTTCCTTTTTCACCATAGCCCTCTATGGGCTTCCAAATATCCCTTTGCCAATTCCACAAGAACAGCCTTAGCGAAAGGCTTCTTCAAGGGAAAGATGTAACTCTGTGAGACGAATTAACAGAACACAGAGCAGTTTCTCAGAAAGCTTCTTTCCAGTTTTGAACGGAAGATATTTCCTTTTTCACCATAGCCCTCTATGGGCTTCCAAATATCCCTTTGCCAATTCCACAAGAACAGCCTTAGCGAAAGGCTTCTTGAAGGGAAAGATGTAACCCTGTGAGATGAATTAACAGAACACAGAGCAGTTTCTCAGCAAGCTTCTTTCCAGTTTTGAACGGAAGATATTTCCTTTTGGACCATAGCCCTCTATGGGCTTCCAAATATCCCTTTGCCAATTCCACAAGAACAGCCTTAGCGAAAGGCTTCTTGAAGGGAAAGATGTAACTCTGTGAGATGAATTAACAGAACACAGAGCAGTTTCTCAGAAAGCTTCTTTCCAGTTTTGAACGGAAGATATTTCCTTTTTCACCATAGCCCTCTATGGGCTTCCAAATATCCCTTTGCCAATTCCACAAGAACAGCCTTAGCGAAAGGCTTCTTGAAGGGAAAGATGTAACCCTGTGAGATGAATTAACAGAACACAGAGCAGTTTCTCAGCAAGCCTCTTTCCAGTTTTGAACGGAAGATATTTCCTTTTTCACCATAGCCCTCTATGGGCTTCCAAATATCCCTTTGCCAATTCCACAAGAACAGCCTTAGCGAAAGGCTTCTTGAAGGGAAAGATGTAACTCTGTGAGATGAATTAACATAACAGAGAGCGGTTTCTCAGAAAGCTTCTTTCCAGTTTTGAACGGAAGATATTTCCTTTTTCACCATAGCCCTCTATGGACTTCCAAATATCCCTTTGCCAATTCCACAAGAACAGCCTTATCGAAAGGCTTCTTGAAGGGAAAGATGTAACTCTGTGAGATCAATTAACAGAACACAGAGCAGTTTCTCGGAAAGCTTCTTTCTAGTTTTGAACGGAAGATATTTCCTTTTTCACCATAGTCCTCTATGGGCTTCCAAATATCCCTTTGCCAATTCCACAAGAACAGCCTTAGCGAAAGGCTTCTTGAAGGGAAAGATGTAACTCTGTGAGATGAATTAACAGAACACAGAGCAGTTTCTCAGAAAGCTTCTTTCCAGTTTTGAACGGAAGATATTTCCTTTTTCACCATAGCCCTCTATGTTCTTCCAAATATCCCTTTGCCAATTCCACAAGAACAGCCTTAGCGAAAGGCTTCTTGAAGGGAAAGATGTAACTCTGTGAGATGAATTAACAGAACACAGAGCGGTTTCTCAGAAAGCTTCTTTCCAGTTTTGAACGGAAGATATTTCCTTTTTGACCATAGCCCTCTATGGGCTTCCAATTATCCCTTTGCCAATACCACAAGAACAGCCTTAGCGAAAGGCTTCTTCAAGGGAAAGATGTAACTCTGTGAGACGAATTATCAGAACACAGAGCGGTTTCTCAGAAAGCTTCTTTCCAGTTTTGAACGGAGGATATTTCCTTTTTCACCATAGCCCTCTATGGGCTTCCAAATATCCCTTTGCCAATTCCACAAGAACAGCCTTAGCGAAAGGCTTCTTGAAGGGAAAGATGTAACCCTGTGAGATGAATTAACAGAACACAGAGCAGTTTCTCAGAAAGCTTCTTTCCAGTTTAGAAGGGAAGATATTTCCTTTTTCACCATAGCCCTCTATGGGCTTCCAAATATCCCTTTGCCAATTCCACAAGAACAGCCTTAGCGAAAGGCTTCTTGAAGGGAAAGATGTAACTCTGTGAGATGAATTAACATAACAGAGAGCGGTTTCTCAGAAAGCTTCTTTCCAGTTTTGAACGGAAGATATTTCCTTTTTCACCATAGCCCTCTATGGACTTCCAAATATCCCTTTGCCAATTCCACAAGAACAGCCTTATCGAAAGGCTTCTTGAAGGGAAAGATGTAACTCTGTGAGATCAATTAACAGAACACAGAGCAGTTTCTCAGAAAGCTTCTTTCTAGTTTTGAACGGAAGATATTTCCTTTTTCACCATAGTCCTCTATGGGCTTCCAAATATCCCTTTGCCAATTCCACAAGAACAGCCTTAGCGAAAGGCTTCTTGAAGGGAAAGATGTAACTCTGTGAGATGAATTAACAGAACACAGAGCAGTTTCTCAGAAAGCTTCTTTCCAGTTTTGAACGGAAGATATTTCCTTTTTCACCATAGCCCTCTATGTTCTTCCAAATATCCCTTTGCCAATTCCACAAGAACAGCCTTAGCGAAAGGCTTCTTGAAGGGAAAGATGTAACTCTGTGAGATGAATTAACAGAACACAGAGCGGTTTCTCAGAAAGCTTCTTTCCAGTTTTGAACGGAAGATATTTCCTTTTTGACCATAGCCCTCTATGGGCTTCCAAATATCCCTTTGCCAATACCACAAGAACAGCCTTAGCGAAAGGCTTCTTCAAGGGAAAGATGTAACTCTGTGAGACGAATTATCAGAACACAGAGCGGTTTCTCAGAAAGCTTCTTTCCAGTTTTGAACGGAGGATATTTCCTTTTTCACCATAGCCCTCTATGGGCTTCCAAATATCCCTTTGCCAATTCCACAAGAACAGCCTTAGCGAAAGGCTTCTTGAAGGGAAAGATGTAACTCTGTGAGATGAATTAACAGAACAGAGAGCAGTTTCTCAGAAAGCTTCTTTCTAGTTTTGAACGGAAGATATTTCCTTTTTCACCATAGTCCTCTATGGGCTTCCAAATATCCCTTTGCCAATTCCACAAGAACAGCCTTAGCGAAAGGCTTCTTGAAGGGAAAGATGTAACTCTGTGAGATGAATTAACAGAACACAGAGCAGTTTCTCAGAAAGCTTCTTTCCAGTTTTGAACGGAAGATGTTTCCTTTTTCACCATAGCCCTCTATGGGCTTCTAAATATCCCTTTGCCAATTCCACAAGAACAGCCTTAGCGAAAGGCTTCTTGAAGAGAAAGATGTAACTCTGTGAGATGAATTAACAGAAGACAGAGCAGTTTCTCAGAAAGCTTCTTTCCAGTTTTGAACGGAAGATATTTCCTTTTTCACCATAGCCCTTTATGGGCTTCCAAATATCCCTTTGCCAATTCCAAAGAACAGCCTTAGCGAAAGGCTTCTTCAAGGGAAAGATGTAACTCTGTGAGACGAATTAACAGAACACAGAGCAGTTTCTCAGAAAGCTTCTTTCCAGTTTTGAACGGAAGATATTTCCTTTTTCACCATAGCCCTCTATGGGCTTCCAAATATCCCTTTGCCAATTCCACAAGAACAGCCTTAGCGAAAGGCTTCTTGAAGGGAAAGATGTAACCCTGTGAGATGAATTAACAGAACACAGAGCAGTTTCTCAGCAAGCTTCTTTCCAGTTTTGAACGGAAGATATTTCCTTTTTGACCATAGCCCTCTATGGGCTTCCAAATATCCCTTTGCCAATTCCACAAGAACAGCCTTAGCGAAAGGCTTCTTGAAGGGAAAGATGTAACTCTGTGAGATGAATTAACAGAACACAGAGCAGTTTCTCAGAAAGCTTCTTTCCAGTTTTGAAAGGAAGATATTTCCTTTTTCACCATAGCCCTCTATGGGCTTCCAAATATCCCTTTGCCAATTCCACAAGAACAGCCTTAGCGAAAGGCTTCTTGAAGGGAAAGATGTAACCCTGTGAGATGAATTAACAGAACACAGAGCAGTTTCTCAGCAAGCTTCTTTCCAGTTTTGAACGGAAGATATTTCCTTTTTGACCATAGCCCTCTATGGGCTTCCAAATATCCCTTTGCCAATTCCACAAGAACAGCCTTAGCGAAAGGCTTCTTCAAGGGAAAGATGTAACTCTGTGAGATGAATTAACAGAACACAGAGAAGTTTCTCAGAAAGCTTCTTTCCAGTTTTGAACGGAAGATATTTCCTTTTTCACCATAGCCCTCTATGGGCTTCCAAATATCCCTTTGCCAATTCCACAAGAAGAGCCTTAGCGAAAGGCTTCTTGAAGGGAAAGATGGAACTCTGTGAGATGAATTAACAGAACACAGAGCGGTTTCTCAGAAAGCTTCTTTCCAGTTTTGAACGGAAGATATTTCCTTTTTCACCATAGCCCTCTATGGGCTTCCAAATATCCCTTTGCCAATTCCACAAGAACAGCCTTAGCGAAAGGCTTCTTGAAGGGAAAGATGTAACTCTGTGAGACGAATTAACAGAACACAGAGCGGTTTCTCAGAAAGCCTCTTTCCAGTTTTGAACGGAAGATATTTCCTTTTTCACCATAGCCCTCTATGGGCTTCCAAATATCCCTTTGCCAATTCCACAAGAACAGCCTTAGCGAAAGGCTTCTTGAAGGGAAAGATGTAACTCTGTGAGACGAATTAACATAACAGAGAGCGGTTTCTCAGAAAGCTTCTTTCCAGTTTTGAACGGAAGATATTTCCTTTTTCACCATAGCCCTCTATGGACTTCCAAATATCCCTTTGCCAATTCCACAAGAACAGCCTTATCGAAAGGCTTCTTGAAGGGAAAGATGTAACTCTGTGAGATCAATTAAGAGAACACAGAGCAGTTTCTCAGAAAGCTTCTTTCTAGTTTTGAACGGAAGATATTTCCTTTTTCACCATAGTCCTCTATGGGCTTCCAAATATCCCTTTGCCAATTCCACAAGAACAGCCTTAGCGAAAGGCTTCTTGAAGGGAAAGATGTAACTCTGTGAGACGAATTAACAGAACACAGAGCAGTTTCTCAGAAAGCTTCTTTCCAGTTTTGAAAGGAAGATATTTCCTTTTTCACCATAGCCCTCTATGGGCTTCCAAATATCCCTTTGCCAATTCCACAAGAACAGCCTTAGCGAAAGGCTTCTTGAAGGGAAAGATGTAACCCAGTGAGATGAATTAACAGAACACAGAGCAGTTTCTCAGCAAGCTTCTTTCCAGTTTTGAACGGAAGATATTTCCTTTTTGACCATAGCCCTCTATGGGCTTCCAAATATCCCTTTGCCAATTCCACAAGAACAGCCTTAGCGAAAGGCTTCTTGAAGGGAAAGATGTAACTCTGTGAGATGAATTAACAGAACACAGAGCAGTTTCTCAGAAAGCTTCTTTCCAGTTTTGAAAGGAAGATATTTCCTTTTTCACCATAGCCCTCTATGGGCTTCCAAATATCCCTTTGCCAATTCCACAAGAACAGCCTTAGCGAAAGGCTTCTTGAAGGGAAAGATGTAACCCTGTGAGATGAATTAACAGAACACAGAGCAGTTTCTCAGCAAGCTTCTTTCCAGTTTTGAACGGAAGATGTTTCCTTTTTCACCATAGCCCTCTATGGGCTTCCAAATATCCCTTTGCCAATTCCACAAGAACAGCCTTAGCGAAAGGCTTCTTGAAGAGAAAGATGTAACTCTGTGAGATGAATTAACAGAACACAGAGCACTTTCTCAGAAAGCTTGTTTCCAGTTTTGAACGGAAGATATTTCCTTTTTCACCATAGCCCTCTATGGGCTTCCACATATCCCTTTGCCAATTCCAAAGAACAGCCTTAGCGAAAGGCTTCTTCAAGGGAAAGATGTAACTCTGTGAGACGAATTAACAGAATACAGAGCAGTTTCTCAGAAAGCTTCTTTCCAGTTTTGAAAGGAAGATATTTCCTTTTTCACCATAGCCCTCTATGGGCTTCCAAATATCCCTTTGCCAATTCCACAAGAACAGCCTTAGCGAAAGGCTTCTTGAAGGGAAAGATGTAACCCTGTGAGATGAATTAACAGAACACAGAGCAGTTTCTCAGCAAGCCTCTTTCCAGTTTTGAACGGAAGATATTTCCTTTTTGACCATAGCCCTCTATGGGCTTCCAAATATCCCTTTGCCAATTCCACAAGAACAGCCTTAGCGAAATGCTTCTTGAAGGGAAAGATGTAACTCTGTGAGATGAATTAACAGAACAGAGAGCAGTTTCTCAGAAAGCTTCTTTCCAGTTTTGAACGGAAGATATTTCCTTTTTGACCATAGCCCTCTATGGGCTTCCAAATATCCCTTTGCCAATTCCACAAGAACAGCCTTAGCGAAAGGCTTCTTCAAGGGAAAGATGTAACTCTGTGAGATGAATTAACAGAACACAGAGCAGTTTCTCAGAAAGCTTCTTTCCAGTTTTGAACGGAAGATATTTCCTTTTTCACCATAGCCCTCTATGGACTTCCAAATATCCCTTTGCCAATACCACAAGAACAGCCTTAGCGAAAGGCTTCTTCAAGGGAAAGATGTAACTCTGTGAGACGAATTAACAGAACACAGAGCGGTTTCTCATAAAGCTTCTTTCCAGTTTTGAACGGAGGATATTTCCTTTTTCACCATAGCCCTCTATGTGCTTCCAAATATCCCTTTGCCAATTCCACAAGAACAGCCTTAGCGAAAGGCTTCTTGAAGGGAAAGATGTAACTCTGTGAGATGAATTAACAGAACAGAGAGCAGTTTCTCAGAAAGCTTCTTTCTAGTTTTGAACGGAAGATATTTCCTTTTTCACCATAGTCCTCTATGGGCTTCCAAATATCCCTTTGCCAATTCCACAAGAACAGCCTTAGCGAAAGGCTTCTTGAAGGGAAAGATGTAACTCTGTGAGATGAATTAACAGAACACAGAGCAGTTTCTCAGAAAGCTTCTTTCCAGTTTTGAACGGAAGATATTTCCTTTTTCACCATAGCCCTCTATGTTCTTCCAAATATCCCTTTGCCAATTCCACAAGAACAGCCTTAGCGAAAGGCTTCTTGAAGGGAAAGATGTAACTCTGTGAGATGAATTAACAGAACACAGAGCGGTTTCTCAGAAAGCTTCTTTCCAGTTTTGAACGGAAGATATTTCCTTTTTGACCATAGCCCTCTATGGGCTTCCAAATATCCCTTTGCCAATACCACAAGAACAGCCTTAGCGAAAGGCTTCTTCAAGGGAAAGATGTAACTCTGTGAGAGGAATTAACAGAACACAGAGCGGTTTCTCAGAAAGCTTCTTTCCAGTTTTGAACGGAGGATATTTCCTTTTTCACCATAGCCCTCTATGGGCTTCCAAATATCCCTTTGCCAATTCCACAAGAACAGCCTTAGCGAAAGGCTTCTTGAAGGGAAAGATGTAACTCTGTGAGATGAATTAACAGAACACAGAGCAGTTTCTCAGAAAGCTTCTTTCCAATTTTGAACGGAAGATGTTTCCTTTTTCACCATAGCCCTCTATGGGCTTCCAAATATCCCTTTGCCAATTCCACAAGAACAGCCTTAGCGAAAGGCTTCCTGAAGGGAAAGATGTAACTCTGTGAGATGAATTAACAGAACACAGAGCAGTTTCTCAGAAAGGTTCTTTCCAGTTTTGAACGGAAGATATTTCCTTTTTGACCATAGCCCTCTATGGGCTTCCAAATATCCCTTTGCCAATTCCACAAGAACAGCCTTAGCGAAAGGCTTCTTGAAGGGAAAGATGTAACTCTGTGAGACGAATTAACAGAACACAGAGCAGTTTCTCAGAAAGCTTCTTTCCAGTTTTGAACGGAAGATATTTCCTTTTTCACCATAGCCCTCTATGGGCTTCCAAATATCCCTTTGCCAATTCCACAAGAACAGCCTTAGCGAAAGGCTTCTTGAAGGGAAAGATGTAACTCTGTGAGACGAATTAACAGAACACAGAGCAGTTTCTCAGAAAGCTTCTTTCCAGTTTTGAACGGAAGATATTTCCTTTTTCACCATAGCCCTCTATGGGCTTCCAAATATCCCTTTGCCAATTCCACAAGAACAGCCTTAGCGAAAGGCTTCTTCAAGGGAAAGATGTAACTCTGTGAGATGAATTAACAGAACACAGAGCAGTTTCTCAGAAAGCTTCTTTCCAGTTTTGAACGGAAGATATTTCCTTTTTCACCATAGCCCTCTATGGGCTTCCAAATATCCCTTTGCCAATTCCACAAGAACAGCCTTAGCGAAAGGCTTCTTGAAGGGAAAGATGTAACTCTGTGAGATGAATTAACAGAACACAGAGCAGTTTCTCAGAAAGCTTCTTTCCAGTTTTGAACGGAAGGTATTTCCTTTTTCACCATAACCCTCTATGGGCTTCCAAATATCCCTTTGCCAATTCTACAAGAACAGCCTTAGCGAAAGGCTTCATGAAGGGAAAGATGTAACTCTGTGAGATGCATTAACAGAACACAGAGCAGTTTCTCAGAAAGCTTCTTTCCAGTTTTGAACGGAAGATGTTTCCTTTTTCACCATAGCCCTCTATGGGCTTCCAAATATCCCTTTGCCAATTCCACAAGAACAGCCTTAGCGAAAGGCTTCTTGAAGGGAAAGATGTAACTCTGTGAGATGAATTAACATAACACAGAGAAGTTTTTCAGAAAGATACTTTCCAGTTTTGAACGGAAGACATTTCCTTTTTCACCATAGAGCTCTATGGGCTTCCAAATATCCCTTTGCCAATTCCACAAGAACAGCCTTAGCGAAAGGCTTCTTGAAGGGAAAGATGTAACTCTGTGAGACGAATTAACAGAACAAAGAGCAGTTTCTCAGAAAGCTTCTTTACAGTTTTGAACGGAAGATATTTCCTTTTTCACCATAGCCCTCTATGGGCTTCCAAATATCCCTTTGCCAATTGCACAAGAACAGACTTAGCGAAAGGCTTCTTGAAGGGAATGATTTAACTCTGTGAGATGAATTAACAGAACACAGAGAAGTTTTTCAGAAAGATATTTTCCAGTTTTGAACGGAAGACATTTCCTTTTTCACCGTAGAGCTCTATGGGCTTCCAAATATCCCTTTGCCAATTCCACAAGAACAGCCTTAGCGAAAGGCTTCTTGAAGGGAAAGATGTAACTCTGTGAGACGAATTAACAGAACAAAGAGCAGTTTCTCAGAATGCTTCTTTACAGTTTTGAACGGAAGATATTTCCTTTTTCACCATAGCCCTCTATGGGCTTCCAAATATCCCTTTGCCAATTGCACAAGAACAGCCTTAGCGAAAGGCTTCTTGAAGGGAATGATGTAACTCTGTGAGACGAATTTACAGAACACAGAGCAGTTTCTCAGAAAGCTTCTTTTCAGTTTTGAACGGAAGATATTTCCTTTTTGACCATAGTCCTCTATGGGCTTCCAAATATCCCTTTGCCAATACCACAAGAACAGCCTTAGCGAAAGGCTTCTTGAAGGGAAAGATGTAACTCTGTGAGATGAATTAACAGAACACAGAGAAGTTTCTCAGAAAGCTTCTTTCCAGTTTTGAACGGAAGATATTTCCTTTTTCACCATAGCCCTCTATGGGATTCCAAATATCCCTTTGCCAATTCCACAAGAACAGCCTTAGCGAAAGGCTTCTTGAAGGGAAAGATGTAACTCTGTAAGATAAATTAACAGAACACAGAGCAGTTTCTCAGAAAGCTTCTTTCCAGTTTTGAACGAAAGATATTTCCTTTTTCACCATAGCCCTCTATGGGCTTCCAAATATCCCTTTGCCAATTCCACAAGAACAGCCTTAGAGAAAGGCTTCTTGAAGGGAAAGATGTAACTCTGTGAGATGAATTAACAGAACACAGAGCAGTTTCTCAGAAAGCTTCTTTCCAGTTTTGAACGGAAGATATTTCCTTTTTCACCATAGCCCTCTATGGGCTTCCAAATATCCCTTTGCCAATTCCACAAGAACAGCCTTATCGAAAGGCTTCTTGAAGGGAAAGATGTAACTCTGTGAGATGAATTAACAGAACACAGAGCAGTTTCTCAGAAAGCTTCTTTCCAGTTTTGAACGGAAGATATTTCCTTTTTCACCAGAGCCCTCTATGGGCTTCCAAATATCCCTTTGCCAATTCCTCAAGAACAGCCTTAGCGAAAGGCTTCTTGAAGGGAAAGATGTAACTCTGTGAGATGAATTAACAGAACACAGAGCAGTTTCTCAGAAAGCTTCTTTCTAGTTTTGAACGGAAGATATTTCCTTTTTCACCATAGCCCTCTATGGGCTTCCAAATATCCCTTTGCCAAATCCACAAGAACAGCCTTAGCGAAAGGCTTCTTGAAGGGAAAGATGTAACTCTGTGAGATGAATTAACAGAACACAGAGCGGTTTCTCACAAAGCTTCTTTCCAGTTTTGAACGGAAGATATTTCCTTTTTCACCATAGCCCTCTATGGGCTTCCAAGTATCCCTTTGCCAATTCCACAAGAACAGCCTTAGCGAAAGGCTTCTTGAAGGGAAAGATGTAACTCTGTGAGATGAATTAACAGAACACAGAGCGGTTTCTCAGAAAGCTTCTTTCCAGTTTTGAACGGAAGATATTTCCTTTTTCACCATAGCCCTCTATGGGCTTCCAAATATCCCTTTGCCAATTCCAAAAGAAGAGCCTTAGCAAAAGGCTTCTTGAAGGGAAAGATGTAACTCTGTGAGATGAATTAACAGAACACAGAGCAGTTTCTCAGAAAGCTTCTTTCCAGTTTTGAACGGAAGATGTTTCCTTTTTCACCATAGCCCTCTATGGGCTTCCAAATATCCCTTTGCCAATTCCACAAGAACAGCCTTAGCGAAAGGCTTCTTGAAGGGAAAGATGTAACTCTGTGAGATGAATTAACATAACACAGAGAAGTTTTTCAGAATGATACTTTCCAGTTTTGAACGGAAGACATTTCCTTTTTCACCATAGAGCTCTATGGGCTTCCAAATATCCCTTTGCCAATTCCACAAGAACAGCCTTAGCGAAAGGCTTCTTGAAGGGAAAGATGTAACTCTGTGAGACGAATTAACAGAACAAAGAGCAGTTTCTCAGAAAGCTTCTTTACGGTTTTGAACGGAAGATATTTCCTTTTTCACCATAGCCCTCTATGGGCTTCCAAATATCCCTTTGCCAATTGCACAAGAACAGCCTTAGCGAAAGGCTTCTCGAAGGGAATGATGTAACTCTGTGAGATGAATTAACAGAACACAGAGAAGTTTTTCAGAAAGAGATTTTCCAGTTTTGAACGGAAGACATTTCCTTTTTCACCATAGAGCTCTATGGGCTTCCAAATATCCCTTTGCCAATTCCACAAGAACAGCCTTAGCGAAAGGCTTCTTGAAGGGAAAGATGTAACTCTGTGAGACGAATTAACAGAACAAAGAGCAGTTTCTCAGAAAGCTTCTTTACAGTTTTGAACGGAAGATATTTCCTTTTTCACCATAGCCCTCTATGGGCTTCCAAATATCCCTTTGCCAATTGCACAAGAACAGCCTTAGCGAAAGGCTTCTTGAAGGGAATGATGTAACTCTGTGAGACGAATTTACAGAACACAGAGCAGTTTCTCAGAAAGCTTCTTTTCAGTTTTGAACGGAAGATATTTCCTTTTTGACCATAGTCCTCTATGGGCTTCCAAATATCCCTTTGCCAATACCACAAGAACAGCCTTAGCGAAAGGCTTCTTGAAGGGAAAGATGTAACTCTGTGAGATGAATTAACAGAACACAGAGAAGTTTCTCAGAAAGCTTCTTTCCAGTTTTGAACGGAAGATATTTCCTTTTTCACCATAGCCCTCTATGGGATTCCAAATATCCCTTTGCCAATTCCACAAGAACAGCCTTAGCGAAAGGCTTCTTGAAGGGAAAGATGTAACTCTGTAAGATAAATTAACAGAACACAGAGCAGTTTCTCAGAAAGCTTCTTTCCAGTTTTGAACGAAAGATATTTCCTTTTTCACCATAGCCCTCTATGGGCTTCCAAATATCACTTTGCCAATTCCACAAGAACAGCCTTAGCGAAAGGCTTCTTGAAGGGAAAGATGTAACTCTGTGAGACGAATTAACAGAACACAGAGCAGTTTCTCAGAAAGCTTCTTTCCAGTTTTGAACGGAAGATATTTCCTTTTTCACCATAGCCCTCTATGGGCTTCCAAATATCCCTTTGCCAATTCCACAAAAACAGCCTTAGCGAAAGGCTTCTTGAAGGGAAAGATGTAACTCTGTGAGACGAATTAACAGAACACAGAGCAGTTTCTCAGAAAGCTTCTTTTCAGTTTTGAACGGAAGATATTTCCTTTTTGACCATAGCCCTCTATGGGCTTCCAAATATCCCTTTGCCAATTCCACAAGAACAGCCTTAGAGAAAGGCTTCTTGAAGGGAAAGATGTAACTCTGTGAGATGAATTAACAGAACACAGAGCAGTTTCTCAGAAAGCTTCTTTCCAGTTTTGAACGGAAGATATTTCCTTTTTCACCATAGCCCTCTATGGGCTTCCAAATATCCCTTTGCCAATTCCACAAGAACAGCCTTATCGAAAGGCTTCTTGAAGGGAAAGATGTAACTCTGTGAGATGAATTAACAGAACACAGAGCAGTTTCTCAGAAAGCTTCTTTCCAGTTTTGAACGGAAGATATTTCCTTTTTCACCAGAGCCCTCTATGGGCTTCCAAATATCCCTTTGCCAATTCCTCAAGAACAGCCTTAGCGAAAGGCCTCTTGAAGGGAAAGATGTAACTCTGTGAGATGAATTAACAGAACACAGAGCAGTTTCTCAGAAAGCTTCTTTCCAGTTTTGAACGGAAGATATTTCCTTTTTCACCATAGCCCTCTATGGGCTTCCAAATATCCCTTTGCCAATTCCACAAGAACAGCCTTAGCGAAAGGCTTCTTGAAGGGAAAGATGTAACTCTGTGAGATGAATTAACAGAACACAGAGCGGTTTCTCACAAAGCTTCTTTCCAGTTTTGAACGGAAGATATTTCCTTTTTCACCATAGCCCTCTATGGGCTTCCAAGTATCCCTTTGCCAATTCCACAAGAACAGCCTTAGCGAAAGGCTTCTTGAAGGGAAAGATGTAACTCTGTGAGATGAATTAACAGAACACAGAGCGGTTTCTCAGAAAGCTTCTTTCCAGTTTTGAACGGAAGATATTTCCTTTTTCACCATAGCCCTCTATGGGCTTCCAAATATCCCTTTGCCAATTCCAAAAGAAGAGCCTTAGCAAAAGGCTTCTTGAAGGGAAAGATGTAACTCTGTGAGATGAATTAACAGAACACAGAGCAGTTTCTCAGAAAGCTTCTTTCCAGTTTTGAACGGAAGGTATTTCCTTTTTCACCATAGCCCTCTATGGGCTTCCAAATATCCCTTTGCCCATTCCACAAGAACAGCCTTAGCGAAAGGCTTCTTGAAAGGAAAGATGTAACTCTGTGAGACGAATTAACAGAATACAGAGCAGTTTCTCAGAAAGCTTCTTTCCAGTTTTGAACGGAAGATATTTCCTTTTTCACCATAGCCCTCTATGGGCTTCCAAATATCCCTTTGCCAATTCCACAAGAACAGCCTTAGCGAAAGGCTTCTTCAAGGGAAAGATGTAACTCTGTGAGATGAATTAACAGAACACAGAGCAGTTTCTCAGAAAGCTTCTTTCCAGTTTTGAACGGAAGATATTTCCTTTTTCACCATAGCCCTCTATGGGCTTCCAAATATCCCTTTGCCAATTCCACAAGAACAGCCTTAGCGAAAGGCTTCTTGAAGGGAAAGATGTAACTCTGTGAGATGAATTAACAGAACACAGAGCAGTTTCTCAGAAAGCTTCTTTCCAGTTTTGAACGGAAGGTATTTCCTTTTTCACCATAACCCTCTATGGGCTTCCAAATATCCCTTTGCCAATTCTACAAGAACAGCCTTAGCGAAAGGCTTCATGAAGGGAAAGATGTAACTCTGTGAGATGCATTAACAGAACACAGAGCAGTTTCTCAGAAAGCTTCTTTCCAGTTTTGAACGGAAGATGTTTCCTTTTTCACCATAGCCCTCTATGGGCTTCCAAATATCCCTTTGCCAATTCCACAAGAACAGCCTTAGCGAAAGGCTTCTTGAAGGGAAAGATGTAACTCTGTGAGATGAATTAACGGAACACAGAGAAGTTTTTCAGAAAGATACTTTCCAGTTTTGAACGGAAGACATTTCCTTTTTCACCATAGAGCTCTATGGGCTTCCAAATATCCCTTTGCCAATTCCACAAGAACAGCCTTAGCGAAAGGCTTCTTGAAGGGAAAGATGTAACTCTGTGAGACGAATTAACAGAGCAAAGAGCAGTTTCTCAGAAAGCTTCTTTACAGTTTTGAACGGAAGATATTTCCTTTTTCACCATAGCCCTCTATGGGCTTCCAAATATCCCTTTGCCAATTGCACAAGAACAGCCTTAGCGAAAGGCTTCTTAAAGGGAATGATGTAACTCTGTGAGATGAATTAACAGAACACAGAGCAGTTTTTCAGAAAGATACTTTCCAGTTTTGAACGGAAGACATTTCCTTTTTCACCATAGAGCTCTATGGGCTTCCAAATATCCCTTTGCCAATTCCACAAGAACAGCCTTAGCGAAAGGCTTCTTGAAGGGAAAGATGTAACTCTGTGAGACGAATTAACAGAACAAAGAGCAGTTTCTCAGAAAGCTTCTTTACAGTTTTGAACGGAAGATATTTCCTTTTTCACCATAGCCCTCTATGGGCTTCCAAATATCCCTTTGCCAATTGCACAAGAACAGCCTTAGCGAAAGGCTTCTTGAAGGGAATGATGTAACTCTGTGAGACGAATTTACAGAACACAGAGCAGTTTCTCAGAAAGCTTCTTTTCAGTTTTGAACGGAAGATATTTCCTTTTTGACCATAGCCCTCTATGGGCTTCCAAATATCCCTTTGCCAATACAACAAGAACAGCCTTAGCGAAAGGCTTCTTGAAGGGAAAGATGTAACTCTGTGAGATGAAATAACAGAACACAGAGAAGTTTCTCAGAAAGCTTCTTTCCAGTTTTGAACGGAAGATATTTCCTTTTTCACCATAGCCCTCTATGGGATTCCAAATATCCCTTTGCCAATTCCACAAGAACAGCCTTAGCGAATGGCTTCTTGAAGGGAAAGATGTAACTCTGTAAGATAAATTAACAGAACACAGAGCAGTTTCTCAGAAAGCTTCTTTCCAGTTTTGAACGAAAGATATTTCCTTTTTCACCATAGCCCTCTATGGGCTTCCAAATATCACTTTGCCAATTCCACAAGAACAGCCTTAGCGAAAGGCTTCTTGAAGGGAAAGATGTAACTCTGTGAGATGAATTAACAGAACACAGAGCGGTTTCTCACAAAGCTTCTTTCCAGATTTGAACGGAAGATATTTCCTTTTTCACCATAACCCTCTATGGGCTTCCAAATATCCCTTGGCCAATTCCACAAGAACAGCCTTAGCGAAAGGCTTCTTGAAGGGAAAGATGCAACTCTGTGAGACGAAATAAGAGAACACAGAGCGGTTTCTCAGAAAGCGTCTTTCCAGTTTTGAACGGAAGATATTTCCTTTTTCACCATAGCCCTCTATGGGCTTCCAAATATCCCTTTGCCAATTCCACAAGAATAGCCTTTGCGAAAGGCTTCTTGAAGGGAAAGATGTAACTCTGTGAGATG
Organism: Chlorocebus sabaeus; assembly: GCF_047675955.1. NCBI lineage: Eukaryota > Metazoa > Chordata > Mammalia > Primates > Cercopithecidae > Chlorocebus > Chlorocebus sabaeus. The sequence goes on from NW_027327615.1 coordinate 1,617,294, forward strand.
AATTAGCAGAACACAGAGCAGTTTCTCAGAAAGCTTCTTTCCAGTTTTGAACGGAAGATATTTCCTTTTTGACCATAGCCCTCTATGGGCTTCCAAATATCCCTTTTCCAATTCCACAAGAACAGCCTTAGAGAAAGGCTTCTTGAAGGGAAAGATGTAACTCTGTGAGATGAATTAACAGAACACAGAGCAGTTTCTCAGAAAGCTTCTTTCCAGTTTTGAACGGAAGATATTTCCTTTTTCACCATAGCCCTCTATGGGCTTCCAAATATCCCTTTGCCAATTCCACAAGAACAGCCTTAGCGAAAGGCGTCTTGAAGGGAAAGATGTAACTCTGTGAGATGAATTAACAGAACACAGAGCAGTTTCTCAGAAAGCTTCTTTCCAATTTTGAACGGAAGATATTTCCTTTTTCACCATAGCCCTCTATGAGCTTCCAAATATCCCTTTGCCAATTCCACAAGAACAGCCTTAGCGAAAGGCTTCTTGAAGGGAAAGATGTAACTCTGTGAGATGAATTAACAGAACACAGAGCAGTTTCTCAGAAAGCTTCTTTCCAGTTTTGAACGGAAGATATTTCCTTTTTCACCATAGCCCTCTATGGGCTTCCAAATATCCCTTTGCCAATTCCACAAGAACAGCCTTAGCGAAAGGCTTCTTCAAGGGAAAGATGTAACTCTGTGAGATGAATTAACGGAACACAGAGCAGTTTCTCAGAAAGCTTCTTTCCAGTTTTGAACGGAAGATATTTCCTTTTTCACCATAGCCCTCTATGGGCTTCCAAATATCCCTTTGCCAAATCCACAAGAACAGCCTTAGCGAAAGGCTTCTTGAAGGGAAAGATGTAACTCTGTGAGATGAGTTAACAGAACACAGAGAAGTTTCTCAGAAAGCTTCTTTCCAGTTTTGAACGGAAGATATTTCCTTTTTCACCATAGCCCTCTATGGGCTTCCAAATATCCCTTTGCCAATTCCACAAGAACAGCCTTAGCGAAAGGCTTCTTCAAGGGAAAGATGTAACTCTGTGAGATGAATTAACAGAACACAGAGCAGTTTCTCAGAAAGCTTCTTTACAGTTTTGAACCGAAGATATTTCCTTTTTCACCATAGCCCTCTATGGGCTTCCAAATATCCCTTTGCCCATTCCACAAGAACAGCCTTAGCGAAAGGCTTCTTGAAGGGAAAGATGTAACACTGTGAGACGAATTAACAGAATACAGAGCAGTTACTCAGAAAGCTTCTTTCCAGTTTTGAACGGAAGATATTTCCTTTTTCACCATAGCCCTCTATGGGCTTCCAAATATCCCTTTGCCAATTCCACAAGAACAGCCTTAGCGAAAGGCTTCTTCAAGGGAAAGATGTAACTCTGTGAGATGAATTAACAGAACACAGAGCAGTTTCTCAGAAAGCTTCTTTCCAGTTTTGAACGGAAGATATTTCCTTTTTCACCATAGCCCTCTATGGGCTTCCAAATATCCCTTTGCCAATTCCACAAGAACAGCCTTAGCGAAAGGCTTCTTGAAGGGAAAGATGTAACTCTGTGAGATGAATTAACAGAACACAGAGCAGTTTCTCAGAAAGCTTCTTTCCAGTTTTGAACGGAACGTATTTCCTTTTTCACCATAGCCCTCTATGGGCTTCCAAATATCCCTTTGCCAATTCTACAAGAACAGCCTTAGCGAAAGGCTTCATGAAGGGAAAGATGTAACTCTGTGAGATGCATTAACAGAACACAGAGCAGTTTCTCAGAAAGCTTCTTTCCAGTTTTGAACGGAAGATGTTTCCTTTTTCACCATAGCCCTCTATGGGCTTCCAAATATCCCTTTGCCAATTCCACAAGAACAGCCTTAGCGAAAGGCTTCTTGAAGGGAAAGATGTAACTCTGTGAGATGAATTAACAGAACACAGAGAAGTTTTTCAGAAAGCTACTTTCCAGTTTTGAACGGAAGATATTTCGTTTTTCACCATAGAGCTCTATGGGCTTCCAAATATCCCTTTGCCAATTCCACAAGAACAGCCTTAGCGAAAGGCTTCTTGAAGGGAAAGATGTAACTCTGTGAGACGAATTAACAGAACAAAGAGCAGTTTCTCAGAAAGCTTCTTTACAGTTTTGAACGGAAGATATTTCCTTTTTCACCATAGCCCTGTATGGGATTCCAAATATCCCTTTGCCAATTCCACAAGAACAGCCTTAGCGAAAGGCTTCTTGAAGGGAAAGATGTAACTCTGTGAGACGAATTAACAGAACACAGAGCAGTTTCTCAGAAAGCTTCTTTTCAGTTTTGAACGGAAGGTATTTCTTTTTTCACGATAGCCCTCTATGGGCTTCCAAATATCCCTTTGCCAATTGCACAAGAACAGCCTTAGCGAAAGGCTTCTTGAAGGGAAAGATGTAACTTTGTGAGATGCATTAACAGAACACAGAGCAGTTTCTCAGAAAGCTTCTTTCCAGTTTTGAACGGAAGATATTTCCTTTTTCACCATAGCCCTCTATGGGCTTCCAAATATCCCTTTGCCAATTCCACAAGAACAGCCTTAGCGAAAGGCTTCTTCAAGGGAAAGATGTAACTCTGTGAGATGAATTAACAGAACACAGAGCAGTTTCTCAGAAAGCTTCTTTCCAGTTTTGAACGGAAGATATTTCCTTTTTGAACATAGCCCTCTATGGGCTTCCAAATATCCCTTTGCCAATTCCACAAGAACAGCCTTAGCGAAAGGCTTCTTCAAGGGAAAGATGTAACTCTGTGAGATGAATTAACAGAACACAGAGCAGTTTCTCAGAAAGCTTCTTTCCAGTTTTGAACGGAAGATATTTCCTTTTTCACCATAGCCCTCTATGGGCTTCCAAATATCCCTTTGCCAAATCCACAAGAACAGCCTTAGCGAAAGGCTTCTTGAAGGGAAAGATGTAACTCTGTGAGATGAATTAACAGAACACAGAGCAGTTTCTCAGAAAGCTTCTTTCCAGTTTTGAACGGAAGATATTTCCTTTTTCACCATAGCCCTCTATGGGCTTCCAAATATCCCTTTGCCAATTCCACAAGAACAGCCTTAGCGAAAGGCTTCTTGAAGGGAAAGATGTAACTCTGTGAGATGAATTAACAGAACACAGAGCAGTTTCTCAGAAAGCTTCTTTCCTGTTTCGAACCGAAGATATTTCCTTTTACACCATAGCCCTCTATGGGCTTCCAAATATCCCTTTGCCAATTCCACAAGAACAGCCTTAGCGAAAGGCTTCTTGAAGGGAAAGATGTAACTCTGTGAGATGAATTAACAGAACACAGAGCAGTTTCTCAGAAAGCTTCTTTCCAGTTTTGAACGGAAGATATTTCCTTTTTCACCATAGCCCTCTATGGGCTTCCAAATATCCCTTTGCCAATTCCAAAAGAAGAGTCTTGGCGAAAGGCTTCTTGAAGGGAAAGATGTAACTCTGTGAGATGAATTAACAGAACACAGAGCAGTTTCTCAGAAAGCTTCTTTCCAGTTTTGAACGGAAGGTATTTCCTTTTTCACCATAGCCCTCTATGGGCTTCCAAATATCCCTTTGCCAATTCCACAAGAACAGCCTTAGCGAAAGGCTTCTTGAAGGGAAAGATGTAACTCTGTGAGATGCATTAACAGAACACAGAGCAGTTTCTCAGAAAGCTTCTTTCCAGTTTTGAACGGAAGATATTTCCTTTTTCACCGTAGCCCTCTATGGGCTTCCAAATATCCCTTTGCCAATTCCACAAGAACAGCCTTAGCGAAAGGCTTCTTGAAGGGAAAGATGTAACTCTGTGAGATGAATTAACAGAACACAGAGCAGTTTCTCAGAAAGCTTCTTTCCAGTTTTGAACGGAAGATATTTCCTTTTTCACCATAGCCCTCTATGGGCTTCCAAATATCCCTTTGCCAATTCCGCAAGAACAGCCTTAGCGAAAGGCTTCCTGAAGGGAAAGATGTAACTCTGTGAGACGAATTAACAGAACACAGAGCAGTTTCTCAGAAAGCTTCTTTCCAGTTTTGAACGGAAGGTATTTCCTTTTTCACCATAGCCCTCTATGGGCTTGCAAATATCCCTTTGCCAATTCCACAAGAACAGCCTTAGCGAAAGGCTTCTTGAAGGGAAAGATGTAACTCTGTGAGATGAATTATCAGAACACAGAGCGGTTTCTCAGAAAGCTTCTTTCCAGTTTTGAACGGAAGATATTTCCTTTTTCACCATAGCCCTCTATGGGCTTCCAAATATCCCTTTGCCAATTCCACAAGAACAGCCTTAGCGAAAGGCTTCTTGAATTGAAAGATGTAACTCTGTGAGACGAATTAACAGAACACAGAGCGGTTTCTCAGAAAGCTTCTTTCCAGTTTTGAACGGAAGATATTTCCTTTTTCACCATAGACCTCTATGGGCTTCCAAATATCCCTTTGCCAATTCCACAAGAACAGCCTTAGCGAAAGGCTTCTTGGAGGGAAAGATGTAACTCTGTGAGATGAATTAACAGAACACAGAGCAGTTTCTCAGCAAGCTTCTTTCCAGTTTTGAACGGAAGATATTTCCTTTTTGGCCATAGCCCTCTATGGGCTTCCAAAAATCCCTTTGCCAATTCCACAAGAACAGCCTTAACGAAAGGCTTCTATAAGGGAAAGATGTAACTCTGTGTAATGAATTAACAGAACACAGAGCGGTTTCTCAGAAAGCTTCTTTCCAGTTTTGAACGGAAGATATTTCCTTTTTCACCATAGCCCTCTATGGGCTTCCAAATATCCCTTTGCCAATTGCACAAGAACAGCCTTAGCGAAAGGCTTCTTGAAGGGAAAGATGTAACTTTGTGAGATGCATTAACAGAACACAGAGCAGTTTCTCAGAAAGCTTCTTTCCAGTTTTGAACGGAAGATATTTCCTTTTTCACCATAGCCCTCTATGGGCTTCCAAATATCCCTTTGCCAATTCCACAAGAACAGCCTTAGCGAAAGGCTTCTTCAAGGGAAAGATGTAACTCTGTGAGATGAATTAACAGAACACAGAGCAGTTTCTCAGAAAGCTTCTTTCCAGTTTTGAACGGAAGATATTTCCTTTTTGAACATAGCCCTCTATGGGCTTCCAAATATCCCTTTGCCAATTCCACAAGAACAGCCTTAGCGAAAGGCTTCTTCAAGGGAAAGATGTAACTCTGTGAGATGAATTAACAGAACACAGAGCAGTTTCTCAGAAAGCTTCTTTCCAGTTTTGAACGGAAGATATTTCCTTTTTCACCATAGCCCTCTATGGGCTTCCAAATATCCCTTTGCCAAATCCACAAGAACAGCCTTAGCGAAAGGCTTCTTGAAGGGAAAGATGTAACTCTGTGAGATGAATTAACAGAACACAGAGAAGTTTCTCAGAAAGCTTCTTTCCAGTTTTGAACGGAAGATATTTCCTTTTTCACCATAGCCCTCTATGGGCTTCCAAATATCCCTTTGCCAATTCCACAAGAACAGCCTTAGCGAAAGGCTTCTTGAAGCGAAAGATGTAACTCTGTGAGATGAATTAACAGAACACAGAGCAGTTTCTCAGAAAGCTTCTTTCCTGTTTCGAACCGAAGATATTTCCTTTTTCACCATAGCCCTCTATGGGCTTCCAAATATCCCTTTGCCAATTCCACAAGAACAGCCTTAGCGAAAGGCTTCTTGAAGGGAAAGATGTAACTCTGTGAGATGAATTAACAGAACACAGAGCAGTTTCTCAGAAAGCTTCTTTCCAGTTTTGAACGGAAGATATTTCCTTTTTCACCATAGCCCTCTATGGGCTTCCAAATATCCCTTTGCCAATTCCAAAAGAAGAGCCTTAGCGAAAGGCTTCTTGAAGGGAAAGATGTAACTCTGTGAGATGAATTAACAGAACACAGAGCAGTTTCTCAGAAAGCTTCTTTCCAGTTTTGAACGGAAGGTATTTCCTTTTTCACCACAGCCCTCTATGGGCTTCCAAATATCCCTTTGCCAATTCCACAAGAACAGCCTTAGCGAATGGCTTCTTGAAGGGAAAGATGTAACTCTGTGAGATGCATTAACAGAACACAGAGCAGTTTCTCAGAAAGCTTCTTTCCAGTTTTGAACGGAAGATATTTCCTTTTTCACCGTAGCCCTCTATGGGCTTCCAAATATCCCTTTGCCAATTCCACAAGAACAGCCTTAGCGAAAGGCTTCTTGAAGGGAAAGATGTAACTCTGTGAGATGAATTAACAGAACACAGAGCAGTTTCTCAGAAAGCTTCTTTCCAGGTTTGAACGGAAGATATTTCCTTTTTCACCATAGCCCTCTATGGGCTTCCAAATATCCCTTTGCCAATTCCACAAGAACAGCCTTAGCGAAAGGCTTCCTGAAGGGAAAGATGTAACTCTGTGAGACGAATTAACAGAACACAGAGCAGTTTCTCAGAAAGCTTCTTTCCAGTTTTGAACGGAAGATATTTCCTTTTTCACCATAGCCCTCTATGGGCTTGCAAATATCCCTTTGCCAATTCCACAAGAACAGCCTTAGCGAAAGGCTTCTTGAAGGGAAAGATGTAACTCTGTGAGATGAATTAACAGAACACAGAGCAGTTTCTCAGAAAGCTTCTTTCCAGTTTTGAACGGAAGATATTTCCTTTTTGACCATAGCCCTCTATGGGCTTCCAAATATCCCTTTGCCAAATCAACAAGAACAGCCTTAGCGAAAGGCTTCTTCAAGGGAAAGATGTAACTCTGTGAGATGAATTAACAGAACACAGAGCAGTTTCTCAGAAAGCTTCTTTCCAGTTTTGAACGGAAGATATTTCCTTTTTCACCATAGCCCTCTATGGGCTTCCAAATATCCCTTTGCCAATTCCACAAGAACAGCCTTAGCGAAAGGCTTCTTGAAGGGAAAGATGTAACTCTGTGAGATGAATTATCAGAACACAGAGCGGTTTCTCAGAAAGCTTCTTTCCAGTTTTGAACGGAAGATATTTCCTTTTTCACCATAGCCCTCTATGGGCTTCCAAATATCCCTTTGCCAATTCCACAAGAACAGCCTTAGCGAAAGTCTTCTTGAATTGAAAGATGTAACTCTGTGAGACGAATTAACAGAACACAGAGCGGTTTCTCAGAAAGCTTCTTTCCAGTTTTGAACGGAAGATATTTCCTTTTTCACCATAGACCTCTATGGGCTTCCAAATATCCCTTTGCCAATTCCACAAGAACAGCCTTAGCGAAAGGCTTCTTGAAGGGAAAGATGTAACTCTGTGAGATGAATTAACAGAACACAGAGCAGTTTCTCAGCAAGCTTCTTTCCAGTTTTGAACGGAAGATATTTCCTTTTTGGCCATAGCCCTCTATGGGCTTCCAAAAATCCCTTTGCCAATTCCACAAGAACAGCCTTAACGAAAGGCTTCTATAAGGGAAAGATGTAACTCTGTGTAATGAATTAACAGAACACAGAGCGGTTTCTCAGAAAGCTTCTTTCCAGTTTTGAACGGAAGATATTTCCTTTTTCACCATAGCCCTCTATGGGCTTCCAAGTATCCCTTTGCCAATTGCACAAGAACAGCCTTAGCGAAAGGCTTCTTGAAGGGAAAGATGTAACTCTGTGAGATGAATTAACAGAACACAGAGCGGTTTCTCAGAAAGCTTCTTTCCAGTTTTGAACGGAAGATATTTCCTTTTTCACCATAGCCCTCTATGGGCTTCCAAATATCCCTTTGCCAATTCCAAAAGAAGAGCCTTAGCGAAAGGCTTCTTGAAGGGAAAGATGTAACTCTGTGAGATGAATTAACAGAACACTGAGCAGTTTCTCAGAAAGCTTCTTTCCAGTTTTGAACGGAAGGTATTTCCTTTTTCACCATAGCCCTCTATGGGCTTCCAAATATCCCTTTGCCCATTCCGCAAGAACAGCCTTAGCGAAAGGCTTCTTCAAGGGAAAGATGTAACTCTGTGAGTCGAATTAACAGAACAAAGAGCAGTTTCTCAGAAAGCTTCTTTACAGTTTTGAACGGAAGATATTTCCTTTTTCACCGTAGCCCTCTATGGGCTTCCAAATATCCCTTTGCCAATTCCACAAGAACAGCCTTAGCGAAAGGCTTCTTGAAGGGAAAGATGTAACTCTGTGAGATGAATTAACAGAACACAGAGCAGTTTCTCAGAAAGCTTCTTTCCAGTTTTGAACGGAAGATATTTCCTTTTTCACCATAGCCCTCTATGGGCTTCCAAATATCCCTTTGCCAATTCCACAAGAACAGCCTTAGCGAAAGGCTTCTTGAAGGGAAAGATGTAACTCTGTGAGATGAATTAACAGAACACAGAGCAGTTTCTCAGAAAGCTTCTTTCCAGTTTTGAACGGAACGTATTTCCTTTTTCACCATAGCCCTCTATGGGCTTCCAAATATCCCTTTGCCAATTCTACAAGAACAGCCTTAGCGAAAGGCTTCATGAAGGGAAAGATGTAACTCTGTGAGATGCATTAACAGAACACAGAGCAGTTTCTCAGAAAGCTTCTTTCCAGTTTTGAACGGAAGATGTTTCCTTTTTCACCATAGCCCTCTATGGGCTTCCAAATATCCCTTTGCCAATTCCACAAGAACAGCCTTAGCGAAAGGCTTCTTGAAGGGAAAGATGTAACTCTGTGAGATGAATTAACAGAACACAGAGAAGTTTTTCAGAAAGCTACTTTCCAGTTTTGAACGGAAGATATTTCGTTTTTCACCATAGAGCTCTATGGGCTTCCAAATATCCCTTTGCCAATTCCACAAGAACAGCCTTAGCGAAAGGCTTCTTGAAGGGAAAGATGTAACTCTGTGAGATGAATTAACAGAACACAGAGCAGTTTCTCAGAAAGCTTCTTTACAGTTTTGAACGGAAGATATTTCCTTTTTCACCATAGCCCTGTATGGGATTCCAAATATCCCTTTGCCAATTCCACAAGAACAGCCTTAGCGAAAGGCTTCTTGAAGGGAAAGATGTAACTCTGTGAGACGAATTAACAGAACACAGAGCAGTTTCTCAGAAAGCTTCTTTTCAGTTTTGAACGGAAGGTATTTCTTTTTTCACGATAGCCCTCTATGGGCTTCCAAATATCCCTTTGCCAATTGCACAAGAACAGCCTTAGCGAAAGGCTTCTTGAAGGGAAAGATGTAACTTTGTGAGATGCATTAACAGAACACAGAGCAGTTTCTCAGAAAGCTTCTTTCCAGTTTTGAACGGAAGATATTTCCTTTTTCACCATAGCCCTCTATGGGCTTCCAAATATCCCTTTGCCAATTCCACAAGAACAGCCTTAGCGAAAGGCTTCTTCAAGGGAAAGATGTAACTCTGTGAGATGAATTAACAGAACACAGAGCAGTTTCTCAGAAAGCTTCTTTCCAGTTTTGAACGGAAGATATTTCCTTTTTGAACATAGCCCTCTATGGGCTTCCAAATATCCCTTTGCCAATTCCACAAGAACAGCCTTAGCGAAAGGCTTCTTCAAGGGAAAGATGTAACTCTGTGAGATGAATTAACAGAACACAGAGCAGTTTCTCAGAAAGCTTCTTTCCAGTTTTGAACGGAAGATATTTCCTTTTTCACCATAGCCCTGTATGGGCTTCCAAATATCCCTTTGCCAAATCCACAAGAACAGCCTTAGCGAAAGGCTTCTTGAAGGGAAAGATGTAACTCTGTGAGATGAATTAACAGAACACAGAGCAGTTTCTCAGAAAGCTTCTTTCCAGTTTTGAACGGAAGATATTTCCTTTTTCACCATAGCCCTCTATGGGCTTCCAAATATCCCTTTGCCAATTCCACAAGAACAGCCTTAGCGAAAGGCTTCTTGAAGGGAAAGATGTAACTCTGTGAGATGAATTAACAGAACACAGAGCAGTTTCTCAGAAAGCTTCTTTCCTGTTTCGAACCGAAGATATTTCCTTTTACACCATAGCCCTCTATGGGCTTCCAAATATCCCTTTGCCAATTCCACAAGAACAGCCTTAGCGAAAGGCTTCTTGAAGGGAAAGATGTAACTCTGTGAGATGAATTAACAGAACACAGAGCAGTTTCTCAGAAAGCTTCTTTCCAGTTTTGAACGGAAGATATTTCCTTTTTCACCATAGCCCTCTATGGGCTTCCAAATATCCCTTTGCCAATTCCAAAAGAAGAGTCTTGGCGAAAAGCTTCTTGAAGGGAAAGATGTAACTCTGTGAGATGAATTAACAGAACACAGAGCAGTTTCTCAGAAAGCTTCTTTCCAGTTTTGAACGGAAGGTATTTCCTTTTTCACCATAGCCCTCTATGGGCTTCCAAATATCCCTTTGCCAATTCCACAAGAACAGCCTTAGCGAAAGGCTTCTTGAAGGGAAAGATGTAACTCTGTGAGATGCATTAACAGAACACAGAGCAGTTTCTCAGAAAGCTTCTTTCCAGTTTTGAACGGAAGATATTTCCTTTTTCACCGTAGCCCTCTATGGGCTTCCAAATATCCCTTTGCCAATTCCACAAGAACAGCCTTAGCGAAAGGCTTCTTGAAGGGAAAGATGTAACTCTGTGAGATGAATTAACAGAACACAGAGCAGTTTCTCAGAAAGCTTCTTTCCAGTTTTGAACGGAAGATATTTCCTTTTTCACCATAGCCCTCTATGGGCTTCCAAATATCCCTTTGCCAATTCCACAAGAACAGCCTTAGCGAAAGGCTTCCTGAAGGGAAAGATGTAACTCTGTGAGACGAATTAACAGAACACAGAGCAGTTTCTCAGAAAGCTTCTTTCCAGTTTTGAACGGAAGGTATTTCCTTTTTCACCATAGCCCTCTATGGGCTTGCAAATATCCCTTTGCCAATTCCACAAGAACAGCCTTAGCGAAAGGCTTCTTGAAGGGAAAGATGTAACTCTGTGAGATGAATTATCAGAACACAGAGCGGTTTCTCAGAAAGCTTCTTTCCAGTTTTGAACGGAAGATATTTCCTTTTTCACCATAGCCCTCTATGGGCTTCCAAATATCCCTTTGCCAATTCCACAAGAACAGCCTTAGCGAAAGGCTTCTTGAATTGAAAGATGTAACTCTGTGAGACGAATTAACAGAACACAGAGCGGTTTCTCAGAAAGCTTCTTTCCAGTTTTGAACGGAAGATATTTCCTTTTTCACCATAGACCTCTATGGGCTTCCAAATATCCCTTTGCCAATTCCACAAGAACAGCCTTAGCGAAAGGCTTCTTGGAGGGAAAGATGTAACTCTGTGAGATGAATTAACAGAACACAGAGCAGTTTCTCAGCAAGCTTCTTTCCAGTTTTGAACGGAAGATATTTCCTTTTTGGCCATAGCCCTCTATGGGCTTCCAAAAATCCCTTTGCCAATTCCACAAGAACAGCCTTAACGAAAGGCTTCTATAAGGGAAAGATGTAACTCTGTGTAATGAATTAACAGAACACAGAGCGGTTTCTCAGAAAGCTTCTTTCCAGTTTTGAACGGAAGATATTTCCTTTTTCACCATAGCCCTCTATGGGCTTCCAAATATCCCTTTGCCAATTGCACAAGAACAGCCTTAGCGAAAGGCTTCTTGAAGGGAAAGATGTAACTTTGTGAGATGCATTAACAGAACACAGAGCAGTTTCTCAGAAAGCTTCTTTCCAGTTTTGAACGGAAGATATTTCCTTTTTCACCATAGCCCTCTATGGGCTTCCAAATATCCCTTTGCCAATTCCACAAGAACAGCCTTAGCGAAAGGCTTCTTCAAGGGAAAGATGTAACTCTGTGAGATGAATTAACAGAACACAGAGCAGTTTCTCAGAAAGCTTCTTTCCAGTTTTGAACGGAAGATATTTCCTTTTTGAACATAGCCCTCTATGGGCTTCCAAATATCCCTTTGCCAATTCCACAAGAACAGCCTTAGCGAAAGGCTTCTTCAAGGGAAAGATGTAACTCTGTGAGATGAATTAACAGAACACAGAGCAGTTTCTCAGAAAGCTTCTTTCCAGTTTTGAACGGAAGATATTTCCTTTTTCACCATAGCCCTCTATGGGCTTCCAAATATCCCTTTGCCAAATCCACAAGAACAGCCTTAGCGAAAGGCTTCTTGAAGGGAAAGATGTAACTCTGTGAGATGAATTAACAGAACACAGAGAAGTTTCTCAGAAAGCTTCTTTCCAGTTTTGAACGGAAGATATTTCCTTTTTCACCATAGCCCTCTATGGGCTTCCAAATATCCCTTTGCCAATTCCACAAGAACAGCCTTAGCGAAAGGCTTCTTGAAGGGAAAGATGTAACTCTGTGAGATGAATTAACAGAACACAGAGCAGTTTCTCAGAAAGCTTCTTTCCTGTTTCGAACCGAAGATATTTCCTTTTTCACCATAGCCCTCTATGGGCTTCCAAATATCCCTTTGCCAATTCCACAAGAACAGCCTTAGCGAAAGGCTTCTTGAAGGGAAAGATGTAACTCTGTGAGATGAATTAACAGAACACAGAGCAGTTTCTCAGAAAGCTTCTTTCCAGTTTTGAACGGAAGATATTTCCTTTTTCACCATAGCCCTCTATGGGCTTCCAAATATCCCTTTGCCAATTCCAAAAGAAGAGCCTTAGCGAAAGGCTTCTTGAAGGGAAAGATGTAACTCTGTGAGATGAATTAACAGAACACAGAGCAGTTTCTCAGAAAGCTTCTTTCCAGTTTTGAACGGAAGGTATTTCCTTTTTCACCACAGCCCTCTATGGGCTTCCAAATATCCCTTTGCCAATTCCACAAGAACAGCCTTAGTGAATGGCTTCTTGAAGGGAAAGATGTAACTCTGTGAGATGCATTAACAGAACACAGAGCAGTTTCTCAGAAAGCTTCTTTCCAGTTTTGAACGGAAGATATTTCCTTTTTCACCGTAGCCCTCTATGGGCTTCCAAATATCCCTTTGCCAATTCCACAAGAACAGCCTTAGCGAACGGCTTCTTGAAGGGAAAGATGTAACTCTGTGAGATGAATTAACAGAACACAGAGCAGTTTCTCAGAAAGCTTCTTTCCAGGTTTGAACGGAAGATATTTCCTTTTTCACCATAGCCCTCTATGGGCTTCCAAATATCCCTTTGCCAATTCCACAAGAACAGCCTTAGCGAAAGGCTTCCTGAAGGGAAAGATGTAACTCTGTGAGACGAATTAACAGAACACAGAGCAGTTTCTCAGAAAGCTTCTTTCCAGTTTTGAACGGAAGATATTTCCTTTTTCACCATAGCCCTCTATGGGCTTGCAAATATCCCTTTGCCAATTCCACAAGAACAGCCTTAGCGAAAGGCTTCTTGAAGGGAAAGATGTAACTCTGTGAGATGAATTAACAGAACACAGAGCAGTTTCTCAGAAAGCTTCTTTCCAGTTTTGAACGGAAGATATTTCCTTTTTGACCATAGCCCTCTATGGGCTTCCAAATATCCCTTTGCCAAATCAACAAGAACAGCCTTAGCGAAAGGCTTCTTCAAGGGAAAGATGTAACTCTGTGAGATGAATTAACAGAACACAGAGCAGTTTCTCAGAAAGCTTCTTTCCAGTTTTGAACGGAAGATATTTCCTTTTTCACCATAGCCCTCTATGGGCTTCCAAATATCCCTTTGCCAATTCCACAAGAACAGCCTTAGCGAAAGGCTTCTTGAAGGGAAAGATGTAACTCTGTGAGATGAATTATCAGAACACAGAGCGGTTTCTCAGAAAGCTTCTTTCCAGTTTTGAACGGAAGATATTTCCTTTTTCACCATAGCCCTCTATGGGCTTCCAAATATCCCTTTGCCAATTCCACAAGAACAGCCTTAGCGAAAGTCTTCTTGAATTGAAAGATGTAACTCTGTGAGACGAATTAACAGAACACAGAGCGGTTTCTCAGAAAGCTTCTTTCCAGTTTTGAACGGAAGATATTTCCTTTTTCACCATAGACCTCTATGGGCTTCCAAATATCCCTTTGCCAATTCCACAAGAACAGCCTTAGCGAAAGGCTTCTTGAAGGGAAAGATGTAACTCTGTGAGATGAATTAACAGAACACAGAGCAGTTTCTCAGCAAGCTTCTTTCCAGTTTTGAACGGAAGATATTTCCTTTTTGGCCATAGCCCTCTAAGGGCTTCCAAAAATCCCTTTGCCAATTCCACAAGAACAGCCTTAACGAAAGGCTTCTATAAGGGAAAGATGTAACTCTGTGTAATGAATTAACAGAACACAGAGCGGTTTCTCAGAAAGCTTCTTTCCAGTTTTGAACGGAAGATATTTCCTTTTTCACCATAGCCCTCTATGGGCTTCCAAGTATCCCTTTGCCAATTGCACAAGAACAGCCTTAGCGAAAGGCTTCTTGAAGGGAAAGATGTAACTCTGTGAGATGAATTAACAGAACACAGAGCGGTTTCTCAGAAAGCTTCTTTCCAGTTTTGAACGGAAGATATTTCCTTTTTCACCATAGCCCTCTATGGGCTTCCAAATATCCCTTTGCCAATTCCAAAAGAAGAGCCTTAGCGAAAGGCTTCTTGAAGGGAAAGATGTAACTCTGTGAGATGAATTAACAGAACACTGAGCAGTTTCTCAGAAAGCTTCTTTCCAGTTTTGAACGGAAGGTATTTCCTTTTTCACCATAGCCCTCTATGGGCTTCCAAATATCCCTTTGCCCATTCCGCAAGAACAGCCTTAGCGAAAGGCTTCTTCAAGGGAAAGATGTAACTCTGTGAGACGAATTAACAGAATACAGAGCAGTTTCTCAGAAAGCTTCTTTCCAGTTTTGAACGGAAGATATTTCCTTTTTCACCATAGCCCTCTATGGGCTTCCAAATATCCCTTTGCCAATTCCACAAGAACAGCCTTAGCGAACGGATTCTTCAAGGGAAAGATGTAACTCTGTGAGATGAATTAACAGAACACAGAGCAGTTTCTCAGAAAGCTTCTTTCCAGTTTTGAACGGAAGATATTTCCTTTTTCACCATAGCCCTCTATGGGCTTCCAAATATCCCTTTGCCAATTCCACAAGAACAGCCTTAGCGAAAGGCTTCTTGAAGGGAAAGATGTAACTCTGTGAGATGAATTAACAGAACACAGAGCAGTTTCTCAGAAAGCTTCTTTCCAGTTTTGAACGGAAGGTATTTCCTTTTTCACCATAACCCTCTATGGGCTTCCAAATATCCCTTTGCCAATTCTACAAGAACAGCCTTAGCGAAAGGCTTCATGAAGGGAAAGATGTAACTCTGTGAGATGCATTAACAGAACACAGAGCAGTTTCTCAGAAAGCTTCTTTCCAGTTTTGAACGGAAGATGTTTCCTTTTTCACCATAGCCCTCTATGGGCTTCCAAATATCCCTTTGCCAATTCCACAAGAACAGCCTTAGCGAAAGGCTTCCTGAAGGGAAAGATGTAACTCTGTGAGACGAATTAACAGAACACAGAGCAGTTTCTCAGAAAGCTTCTTTCCAGTTTTGAACGGAAGATATTTCCTTTTTCACCATAGCCCTCTATGGGCTTCCAAATATCCCTTTGCCAATTCCACAAGAAGAGCCTTAGCGAAAGGCTTCTTGAAGGGAATGATGTAACTCTGTGAGATGAATTAACAGAACACAGAGCAGTTTCTCAGAAAGCTTCTTTCCAGGTTTGAACGGAAGATATTTCCTTTTTCACCATAGCCCTCTATGGGCTTCCAAATATCCCTTTGCCAATTCCACAAGAACAGCCTTAGCAAAAGGCTTCCTGAAGGGAAAGATGTAACTCTGTGAGACGAATTAACAGAACACAGAGCAGTTTCTCAGAAAGCTTCTTTCCAGTTTTGAACGGAAGATATTTCCTTTTTCACCATAGCCCTCTATGGGCTTGCAAATATCCCTTTGCCAATTCCACAAGAACAGCCTTAGCGAAAGGCTTCTTGAAGGGAAAGATGTAACTCTGTGAGATGAATTAACAGAACACAGAGCAGTTTCTCAGAAAGCTTCTTTCCAGTTTTGAACGGAAATTATTTCCTTTTTGACCATAGCCCTCTATGGGCTTCCAAATATCCCTTTGCCAAATCAACAAGAACAGCCTTAGCGAAAGGCTTCTTCAAGGGAAAGATGTAACTCTGTGAGATGAATTAACAGAACACAGAGCAGTTTCTCAGAAAGCTTCTTTCCAGTTTTGAACGGAAGATATTTCCTTTTTCACCATAGCCCTCTATGGGCTTCCAAATATCCCTTTGCCAATTCCACAAGAACAGCCTTAGCGAAAGGCTTCTTGAAGGGAAAGATGTAACTCTGTGAGATGAATTATCAGAACACAGAGCGGTTTCTCAGAAAGCTTCTTTCCAGTTTTGAACGGAAGATATTTCCTTTTTCACCATAGCCCTCTATGGGCTTCCAAATATCCCTTTGCCAATTCCACAAGAACAGCCTTAGCGAAAGTCTTCTTGAATTGAAAGATGTAACTCTGTGAGACGAATTAACAGAACACAGAGCGGTTTCTCAGAAAGCTTCTTTCCAGTTTTGAACGGAAGATATTTCCTTTTTCACCATAGCCCTCTATGGGCTTCCAAATATCCCTTTGCCAATTCCACAAGAACAGCCTTAGCGAAAGGCTTCTTGAAGGGAAAGATGTAACTCTGTGAGATGAATTAACAGAACACAGAGCAGTTTCTCAGCAAGCTTCTTTCCAGTTTTGAACGGAAGATATTTCCTTTTTGGCCATAGCCCTCTATGGGCTTCCAAAAATCCCTTTGCCAATTCCACAAGAACAGCCTTAACGAAAGGCTTCTATAAGGGAAAGATGTAACTCTGTGTAATGAATTAACAGAACACAGAGCGGTTTCTCAGAAAGCTTCTTTCCAGTTTTGAACGGAAGATATTTCCTTTTTCACCATAGCCCTCTATGGGCTTCCAAGTATCCCTTTGCCAATTGCACAAGAACAGCCTTAGCGAAAGGCTTCTTGAAGGGAAAGATGTAACTCTGTGAGATGAATTAACAGAACACAGAGCGGTTTCTCAGAAAGCTTCTTTCCAGTTTTGAACGGAAGATATTTCCTTTTTCACCATAGCCCTCTATGGGCTTCCAAATATCCCTTTGCCAATTCCAAAAGAAGAGCCTTAGCGAAAGGCTTCTTGAAGGGAAAGATGTAACTCTGTGAGATGAATTAACAGAACACTGAGCAGTTTCTCAGAAAGCTTCTTTCCAGTTTTGAACGGAAGGTATTTCCTTTTTCACCATAGCCCTCTATGGGCTTCCAAATATCCCTTTGCCCATTCCGCAAGAACAGCCTTAGCGAAAGGCTTCTTCAAGGGAAAGATGTAACTCTGTGAGACGAATTAACAGAATACAGAGCAGTTTCTCAGAAAGCTTCTTTCCAGTTTTGAACGGAAGATATTTCCTTTTTCACCATAGCCCTCTATGGGCTTCCAAATATCCCTTTGCCAATTCCACAAGAACAGCCTTAGCGAACGGATTCTTCAAGGGAAAGATGTAACTCTGTGAGATGAATTAACAGAACACAGAGCAGTTTCTCAGAAAGCTTCTTTCCAGTTTTGAACGGAAGATATTTCCTTTTTCACCATAGCCCTCTATGGGCTTCCAAATATCCCTTTGCCAATTCCACAAGAACAGCCTTAGCGAAAGGCTTCTTGAAGGGAAAGATGTAACTCTGTGAGATGAATTAACAGAACACAGAGCAGTTTCTCAGAAAGCTTCTTTCCAGTTTTGAACGGAAGGTATTTCCTTTTTCACCATAACCCTCTATGGGCTTCCAAATATCCCTTTGCCAATTCTACAAGAACAGCCTTAGCGAAAGGCTTCATGAAGGGAAAGATGTAACTCTGTGAGATGCATTAACAGAACACAGAGAAGTTTCTCAGAAAGCTTCTTTCCAGTTTTGAACGGAAGATGTTTCCTTTTTCACCATAGCCCTCTATGGGCTTCCAAATATCCCTTTGCCAATTCCACAAGAACAGCCTTAGCGAAAGGCTTCCTGAAGGGAAAGATGTAACTCTGTGAGACGAATTAACAGAACACAGAGCAGTTTCTCAGAAAGCTTCTTTCCAGTTTTGAACGGAAGATATTTCCTTTTTCACCATAGCCCTCTATGGGCTTCCAAATATCCCTTTGCCAATTCCACAAGAAGAGCCTTAGCGAAAGGCTTCTTGAAGGGAATGATGTAACTCTGTGAGATGAATTAACAGAACACAGAGCAGTTTCTCAGAAAGCTTCTTTCCAGTTTTGAACGGAAGATATTCCCTTTTTCACCATAGCCCTCTATGGGCTTCCAAATATCCCTTTGCCAATTCCACAAGAACAGCCTTAGCGAAAGGCTTCTTGAAGGGAAAGATGTAACTCTGTGAGATGAATTAACAGAACACAGAGAAGTTTTTCAGAAAGCTACTTTCCAGTTTTGAACGGAAGATATTTCCTTTTTCACCATAGAGCTCTAAGGGCTTCCAAATATCCCTTTGCCAATTCCACAAGAACAGCCTTAGCGAAAGGCTTCTTGAAGGGAAAGATGTAACTCTGTGAGACGAATTAACAGAACAAAGAGCAGTTTCTCAGAAAGCTTCTTTCCAGTTTTGAACGGAAGATATTTCCTTATTCACCATAGCCCTCTATGGGCTTCCAAATATCCCTTTGCCAATTCCACAAGAACAGCCTTAGCGAAAGGCTTCTTCAAGGGAAAGATGTAACTCTGTGAGATGAATTAACAGAACACAGAGCAGTTTCTCAGAAAGCTTCTTTCCAGTTTTGAACGGAAGATATTTCCTTTTTCACCATAGCCCTCTATGGGCTTCCAAATATCCCTTTGCCAATTCCAAAAGAAGAGCCTTAGCGAAAGGCTTCTTGAAGGGAAAGATGTAACTCTGTGAGATGAATTAACAGAACACAGAGCAGTTTCTCAGAAAGCTTCTTTCCAGTTTTGAACCGAAGATATTTCCTTTTTGACCATAGCCCTCTATGGGCTTCCAAATATCCCTTTGCCAATTCCACAAGAACAGCCTTAGCGAAAGGCTTCTTGAACGGAAAGATGTAACTCTGTGAGACGAATTATCAGAACACAGAGCGGTTTCTCAGAAAGCTTCTTTCCAGTTTTGAACGGAAGGTATTTCCTTTTTTACCATAGCCCT
This sequence comes from Chlorocebus sabaeus, assembly GCF_047675955.1. NCBI lineage: Eukaryota > Metazoa > Chordata > Mammalia > Primates > Cercopithecidae > Chlorocebus > Chlorocebus sabaeus. Next base: position 1,636,296 of record NW_027327615.1, read on the forward strand.
CTATGGGTTTCCAAATATCCCTTTGCCAATTCCACAAGAACAGCCTTAGCGAAAGGCTTCTTGAACGGAAAGATGTAACTCTGTGAGATGAATTAACAGAACACAGAGCGGTTTCTCAGAAAGCTTCTTTCCAGTTTTGAACGGAAGATATTTCCTTTTTCACCATAGCCCTCTATGGGCTTCCAAATATCCCTTTGCCAATTCCACAAGAACAGCCTTAGCGAAAGGCTTCTTGAAGGGAAAGATGTAACTCTGTGAGACGAATTAACAGAACACAGAGCAGTTTCTCAGAAAGCTTCTTTCCAGTTTTGAACGGAAGATATTTCCTTTTTCAAGATAGCCCTCTATGGGCTTCCAAATATCCCTTTGCCAATTCCACAAGAACAGCCTTAGCGAAAGGCTTCTTGAAGGGAAAGATGTAACTCTGTGAGATGAATTAACAGAACACAGAGCAGTTTCTCAGAAAGCTTCTTTCCAGTTTTGAACGGAAGATATTTCCTTTTTCACCATAGCCCTCTATGGGCTTCCAAATATCCCTTTGCCAATTCCAAAAGAACAGCCTTATCGAAAGGCTTCTTGAAGGGAAAGATGTAACTCTGTGAGATGAATTAACAGAACACAGAGCAGTTTCTCAGAAAGCTTCTTTCCAGTTTTGAACGGAAGATATTTCCTTTTTCACCATAGCCCTCTAAGGGCTTCCAAATATCCCTTTGCCAATTCCACAACAACAGCCTTAGCGAAAGGCTTCTTCAAGGGAAAGATGTAACTCTGTGAGATGAATTAACAGAACACAGAGCAGTTTCTCAGAAAGCTTCTTTCCAGTTTTGAACGGAAGATAATTCCTTTTTCACCATAGCCCTCTATGGGCTTCCAAATATCCCTTTGCCAATTCCACAAGAAAGGCCTTAGCGAAAGGCTTCTTGAACGGAAAGATGTAACTCTGTGAGATGAATTAACAGAACACAGAGCGGTTTCTCAGAAAGCTTCTTTCCACTTTTGAACGGAAGATATTTCCTTTTTCACCATAGCCCTCTATGGGCTTCCAAATATCCCTTTGCCAATTCCACAAGAACAGCCTTAGCGAAAGGCTTCTTGAAGGGAAAGATGTAACTCTGTGAGACGAATTAACAGAACACAGAGCAGTTTCTCAGAAAGCTTCTTTTCAGTTTTGAACGGAAGATATTTCCTTTTTGACCATAGCCCTCTATGGGCTTCCAAATATCCCTTTGCCAATTCCACAAGAACAGCCTTAGCGAAAGGCTTCTTGAAGGGAAAGATGTAACTCTGTGAGATGCATTAACAGAACACAGAGCAGTTTCTCAGAAAGCTTCTTTCCAGTTTTGAACGGAAGATATTTCCTTTTTCACCGTAGCCCTCTATGGGCTTCCAAATATCCCTTTGCCAATTCCACAAGAACAGCCTTAGCGAAAGGCTTCTTGAAGGGAAAGATGTAACTCTGTGAGATGAATTATCAGAACACAGAGCGGTTTCTCAGAAAGCTTCTTTCCAGTTTTGAACGGAAGATATTTCCTTTTTCACCATAGCCCTCTATGGGCTTCCAAATATCCCTTTGCCAATTCCACAAGAACAGCCTTAGCGAAAGGCTTCTTGAATTGAAAGGTGTAACTCTGTGAGACGAATTAACAGAACACAGAGCGGTTTCTCAGAAAGCTTCTTTCCAGTTTTGAACGGAAGATATTTCCTTTTTCACCATAGACCTCTATGGGCTTCCAAATATCCCTTTGCCAATTCCACAAGAACAGCCTTAGCGAAAGGCTTCTTGAAGGGAAAGATGTAACTCTGTGAGATGATTTAACAGAACTCAGAGCGGTTTCTCAGAAAGCTTCTTTCCAGTTTTGAACGGAAGATATTTCCTTTTTCACCATAGCCCTCTATGGGCTTCCAAATATCCCTTTGCCAATTCCACAAGAACAGCCTTAACGAAAGGCTTCTATAAGGGAAAGATGTAACTCTGTGTAATGAATTAACAGAACACAAAGCGGTTTCTCAGAAAGCTTCTTTCCAGTTTTGAACGGAAGATATTTCCTTTTTCACCATAGCCCTCTATGGGCTTCCAAATATCCCTTTGCCAATTCCAAAAGAAGAGCCTTAGCGAAAGGCTTCTTGAAGGGAAAGATGTAACTCTGTGAGATGAATTAACAGAACACAGAGCAGTTTCTCACAAAGCTTCTTTCCAGTTTTGAACGGAAGGTATTTCCTTTTTCACCATAGCCCTCTATGGGCTTGCAAATATCCCTTTGCCAATTGCACAAGAACAGCCTTATCGAAAGGCTTCTTGAAGGGAAAGATGTAACTCTGTGAGATGCATTAACAGACCACAGAGCAGTTTCTCAGAAAGCTTCTTTCCAGTTTTGAACGGAAGATATTTCCTTTTTCACCATAGCCCTCTATGGGCTTCCAAATATCCCTTTGCCAATTCCACAAGAACAGCCTTAGCGAAAGGCTTCTTCAAGGGAAAGATGTAACTCTGTGAGATGAATTAACAGAACACAGAGCAGTTTCTCAGAAAGCTTCTTTCCAGTTTTGAACCGAAGATATTTCGTTTTTCACCATAGCCCTCTATGGGCTTCCAAATATCCCTTTGCCCATTCCACAAGAACAGCCTTAGCGAAAGGCTTCTTGAAGGAAAAGACGTAACACTGTGAGACGAATTAACAGAATACAGAGCAGTTACTCAGAACCTTCTTTCCAGTTTTGAACGGAAGATATTTCCTTTTTCACCATAGCCCTCTATGGGCTTCCAAATATCCCTTTGCCAATTCCACAAGAACAGCCTTAGCGAAAGGCTTCTTCAAGGGAAAGATGTAATTCTGTGAGATGAATTAACAGAACACAGAGCAGTTTCTCAGAAAGCTTCTTTCCAGTTTTGAACGGAAGATATTTCCTTTTTCACCATAGCCCTCTATGGGCTTCCAAATATCCCTTTGCCAATTCCACAAGAACAGCCTTAGCGAAAGGCTTCTTGAAGGGAAAGATGTAACTCTGTGAGATGAATTAACAGAACACAGAGCAGTTTCTCAGAAAGCTTCTTTCCAGTTTTGAACGGAACGTATTTCCTTTTTCACCATAGCCCTCTATGGGCTTCCAAATATCCCTTTGCCAATTCTACAAGAACAGCCTTAGCGGAAGGCTTCATGAAGGGAAAGATGTAACTCTGTGAGATGCATTAACAGAACACAGAGCAGTTTCTCAGAAAGCTCCTTTCCAGTTTTGAACGGAAGATGTTTCCTTTTTCACCATAGCCCTCTATGGGCTTCCAAATATCCCTTTGCCAATTCCACAAGAACAGCCTTAGCGAAAGGCTTCTTGAAGGGAAAGATGTAACTCTGTGAGATGAATTAACAGAACACAGAGAAGTTTTTCAGATAGCTTCTTTCCAGTTTTGAACGGAAGATATTTCCTTTTTCACCATAGAGCTCTATGGGCTTCCAAATATCCCTTTGCCAATTCCACAAGAACAGCCTTAGCGAAAGGCTTCTTGAAGGGAAAGATGTAACTCTGTGAGACGAATTAACAGAACAAAGAGCAGTTTCTGAGAAAGCTTCTTTCCAGTTTTGAACGGAAGATATTTCCTTATTCACCATAGCCCTCTATGGGCTTCCAAATATCCCTTTGCCAATTCCACAAGAACAGCCTTAGCGAAAGGCTTCTTCAAGGGAAAGATGTAACTCTGTGAGATGAATTAACAGAACACAGAGCAGTTTCTCAGAAAGCTTCTTTCCAGTTTTGAACGGAAGATAATTCCTTTTTCACCATAGCCCTCTATGGGCTTCCAAATATCCCTTTGCCAATTCCACAAGAACAGCCTTAGCGAAAGGCTTCTTGAACGGAAAGATGTAACTCTGTGAGATGAATTAACAGAACACAGAGCGGTTTCTCAGAAAGCTTCTTTCCACTTTTGAACGGAAGATATTTCCTTTTTCACCATAGCCCTCTATGGGCTTCCAAATATCCCTTTGCCAATTCCACAAGAACAGCCTTAGCGAAAGGCTTCTTGAAGGGAAAGATGTAACTCTGTGAGACGAATTAACAGAACACAGAGCAGTTTCTCAGAAAGCTTCTTTTCAGTTTTGAACGGAAGATATTTCCTTTTTGACCATAGCCCTCTATGGGCTTCCAAATATCCCTTTGCCAATTCCACAAGAACAGCCTTAGCGAAAGGCTTCTTGAAGGGAAAGATGTAACTCTGTGAGATGCATTAACAGAACACAGAGCAGTTTCTCAGAAAGCTTCTTTCCAGTTTTGAACGGAAGATATTTCCTTTTTCACCGTAGCCCTCTATGGGCTTCCAAATATCCCTTTGCCAATTCCACAAGAACAGCCTTAGCGAAAGGCTTCTTGAAGGGAAAGATGTAACTCTGTGAGATGAATTATCAGAACACAGAGCGGTTTCTCAGAAGCTTCTTTCCAGTTTTGAACGGAAGATATTTCCTTTTTCACCATAGCCCTCTATGGGCTTCCAAATATCCCTTTGCCAATTCCACAAGAACAGCCTTAGCGAAAGGCTTCTTGAATTGAAAGGTGTAACTCTGTGAGACGAATTAACAGAACACAGAGCGGTTTCTCAGAAAGCTTCTTTCCAGTTTTGAACGGAAGATATTTCCTTTTTCACCATAGACCTCTATGGGCTTCCAAATATCCCTTTGCCAATTCCACAAGAACAGCCTTAGCGAAAGGCTTCTTGAAGGGAAAGATGTAACTCTGTGAGATGAATTAACAGAACACAGAGCAGTTTCTCAGCAAGCTTCTTTCCAGTTTTAAACGGAAGATATTTCCTTTTTGGCCATAGCCCTCTATGGGCTTCCAAATATCCCTTTGCCAATTCCACAAGAACAGCCTTAACGAAAGGCTTCTATAAGGGAAAGATGTAACTCTGTGTAATGAATTAACAGAACACAGAGCGGTTTCTCAGAAAGCTTCTTTCCAGTTTTGAACGGAAGATATTTCCTTTTTCACCATAGCCCTCTATGGGCTTCCAAATATCCCTTTGCCAATTCCAAAAGAAGAGCCTTAGCGAAAGGCTTCTTGAAGGGAAAGATGTAACTCTGTGAGATGAATTAACAGAACACAGAGCAGTTTCTCACAAAGCTTCTTTCCAGTTTTGAACGGAAGGTATTTCCTTTTTCACCATAGCCCTCTATGGGCTTGCAAATATCCCTTTGCCAATTGCACAAGAACAGCCTAATCGAAAGGCTTCTTGAAGGGAAAGATGTAACTCTGTGAGATGCATTAACAGACCACAGAGCAGTTTCTCAGAAAGCTTCTTTCCAGTTTTGAACGGAAGATATTTCCTTTTTCACCATAGCCCTCTATGGGCTTCCAAATATCCCTTTGCCAATTCCACAAGAACAGCCTTAGCGAAAGGCTTCTTCAAGGGAAAGATGTAACTCTGTGAGATGAATTAACAGAACACAGAGCAGTTTCTCAGAAAGCTTCTTTCCAGTTTTGAACCGAAGATATTTCGTTTTTCACCATAGCCCTCTATGGGCTTCCAAATATCCCTTTGCCCATTCCACAAGAACAGCCTTAGCGAAAGGCTTCTTGAAGGAAAAGACGTAACACTGTGAGACGAATTAACAGAATACAGAGCAGTTACTCAGAAAGCTTCTTTCCAGTTTTGAACGGAAGATATTTCCTTTTTCACCATAGCCCTCTATGGGCTTCCAAATATCCCTTTGCCAATTCCACAAGAACAGCCTTAGCGAAAGGCTTCTTCAAGGGAAAGATGTAACTCTGTGAGATGAATTAACAGAACACAGAGCAGTTTCTCAGAAAGCTTCTTTCCAGTTTTGAACGGAAGATATTTCCTTTTTCACCATAGCCCTCTATGGGCTTCCAAATATCCCTTTGCCAATTCCACAAGAACAGCCTTAGCGAAAGGCTTCTTGAAGGGAAAGATGTAACTCTGTGAGATGAATTAACAGAACACAGAGCAGTTTCTCAGAAAGCTTCTTTCCAGTTTTGAACGGAACGTATTTCCTTTTTCACCATAGCCCTCTATGGGCTTCCAAATATCCCTTTGCCAATTCTACAAGAACAGCCTTAGCGGAAGGCTTCATGAAGGGAAAGATGTAACTCTGTGAGATGCATTAACAGAACACAGAGCAGTTTCTCAGAAAGCTCCTTTCCAGTTTTGAACGGAAGATGTTTCCTTTTTCACCATAGCCCTCTATGGGCTTCCAAATATCCCTTTGCCAATTCCACAAGAACAGCCTTAGCGAATGGCTTCTTGAAGGGAAAGATGTAACTCTGTGAGATGAATTAACAGAACACAGAGAAGTTTTTCAGATAGCTTCTTTCCAGTTTTGAACGGAAGATATTTCCTTTTTCACCTTAGAGCTCTATGGGCTTCCAAATATCCCTTTGCCAATTCCACAAGAACAGCCTTAGCGAAAGGCTTCTTGAAGGGAAAGATCTAACTCTGTGAGACGAATAAACAGAACAAAGAGCAGTTTCTCAGAAAGCTTCTTTCCAGTTTTGAACGGAAGATATTTCCTTATTCACCATAGCCCTCTATGGGCTTCCAAATATCCCTTTGCCAATTCCACAAGAACAGCCTTAGCGAAAGGCTTCTTCAAGGGAAAGATGTAACTCTGTGAGATGAATTAACAGAACACAGAGCAGTTTCTCAGAAAGCTTCTTTCCAGTTTTGAACGGAAGATATTTCCTTTTTCACCATAGCCCTCTATGGGCTTCCAAATATCCCTTTGCCAATTCCAAAAGAAGAGCCTTAGCGAAAGGCTTCTTGAAGGGAAAGATGTAACTCTGTGAGATGAATTAACAGAACACAGAGCAGTTTCTCAGAAAGCTTCTTTCCAATTTTGAACGGAAGATATTTCCTTTTTGACCATAGCCCTCTATGGGCTTCCAAATATCCCTTTGCCAATTCCACAAGAACAGCCTTAGCGAAAGGCTTCTTGAACGGAAAGATGTAACTCTGTGAGACGAATTAACAGAACACAGAGCGGTTTCTCAGAAAGCTTCTTTCCAGTTTTGAACGGAAGGTATTTCCTTTTTGACCATAGCCCTCTATGGGCTTCCAAATATCCCTTTGCCAATTCCACAAGAACAGCCTTAGCGAAAGGCTTCTTGAACGGAAAGATGTAACTCTGTGAGATGAATTAACAGAACACAGAGCGGTTTCTCAGAAAGCTTCTTTCCAGTTTTGAACGGAAGGTATTTCCTTTTTCACCATAGCCCTCTATGGGCTTCCAAATATCCCTTTGCCAATTCCACAAGAACAGCCTTAGCGAAAGGCTTCTTGAAGGGAAAGATGTAACTCAGTGAGATGAATTATCAGAACACAGAGCGGTTTCTCAGAAAGCTTCTTTCCAGTTTTGAACGGAAGATATTTCCTTTTTCACCATAGCCCTCTATGGGCTTCCTAATATCCCTTTGCCAATTCCACAAGAACAGCCTTAGCGAAAGGCTTCTTGAATTGAAAGGTGTAACTCTGTGAGACGAATTAACAGAACACAGAGCGGTTTCTCAGAAAGCTTCTTTCCAGTTTTGAACGGAAGATATTTCCTTTTTCACCATAGACCTCTATGGGGTTCCAAATATCCCTTTGCCAATTCCACAAGAACAGCCTTAGCGAAAGGCTTCTTGAAGGGAAAGATGTAACTCTGTGAGATGAATTAACAGAACACAGAGCAGTTTCTCAGCAAGCTTCTTTCCAGTTTTAAACGGAAGATATTTCCTTTTTGGCCATAGCCCTCTATGGGCTTCCAAATATCCCTTTGCCAATTCCACAAGAACAGCCTTAACGAAAGGCTTCTATAAGGGAAAGATGTAACTCTGTGTAATGAATTAACAGAACACAGAGCGGTTTCTCAGAAAGCTTCTTTCCAGTTTTGAACGGAAGATATTTCCTTTTTCACCATAGCCCTCTATGGGCTTCCAAATATCCCTTTGCCAATTCCAAAAGAAGAGGCTTAGCGAAAGGCTTCTTGAAGGGAAAGATGTAACTCTGTGAGATGAATTAACAGAACACAGAGCAGTTTCTCACAAAGCTTCTTTCCAGTTTTGAACGGAAGGTATTTCCTTTTTCACCATAGCCCTCTATGGGCTTGCAAATATCCCTTTGCCAATTGCACAAGAACAGCCTTATCGAAAGGCTTCTTGAAGGGAAAGATGTAACTCTGTGAGATGCATTAACAGACCACAGAGCAGTTTCTCAGAAAGCTTCTTTCCAGTTTTGAACGGAAGATTTTTCCTTTTTCACCATAGCCCTCTATGGGCTTCCAAATATCCCTTTGCCAATTCCACAAGAACAGCCTTAGCGAAAGGCTTCTTCAAGGGAAAGATGTAACTCTGTGAGATGAATTAACAGAACACAGAGCAGTTTCTCAGAAAGCTTCTTTCCAGTTTTGAACCGAAGATATTTCCTTTTTCACCATAGCCCTCTATGGGCTTCCAAATATCCCTTTGCCCATTCCACAAGAACAGCCTCAGCGAAAGGCTTCTTGAAGGGAAAGACGTAACACTGTGAGACGAATTAACAGAATACAGAGCAGTTACTCAGAAAGCTTCTTTCCAGTTTTGAACGGAAGATATTTCCTTTTTCACCATAGCCCTCTATGGGCTTCCAAATATCCCTTTGCCAATTCCACAAGAACAGCCTTAGCGAAAGGCTTCTTCAAGGGAAAGATGTAACTCTGTGAGATGAATTAACAGAACACAGAGCAGTTTCTCAGAAAGCTTCTTTCCAGTTTTGAACGGAAGATATTTCCTTTTTCACCATAGCCCTCTATGGGCTTCCAAATATCCCTTTGCCAATTCCACAAGAACAGCCTTAGCGAAAGGCTTCTTGAAGGGAAAGATGTAACTCTGTGAGATGAATTAACAGAACACAGAGCAGTTTCTCAGAAAGCTTCTTTCCAGTTTTGAACGGAACGTATTTCCTTTTTCACCATAGCCCTCTATGGGCTTCCAAATATCTCTTTGCCAATTCTACAAGAACAGCCTTAGCGAAAGGCTTCATGAAGGGAAAGATGTAACTCTGTGAGATGCATTAACAGAACACAGAGCAGTTTCTCAGAAAGCTTCTTTCCAGTTTTGAACGGAAGATGTTTCCTTTTTCACCATAGCCCTCTATGGGCTTCCAAATATCCCTTTGCCAATTCCACAAGAACAGCCTTAGCGAAAGGCTTCTTGAAGGGAAAGATGTAACTCTGTGAGATGCATTAACAGAACACAGAGAAGTTTTTCAGAATGCTACTTTCCAGTTTTGAACGGAAGATATTTCCTTTTTCACCATAGAGCTCTATGGGCTTCCAAATATCCCTTTGCCAATTCCACAAGAACAGCCTTAGCGAAAGGCTTCTTGAAGGGAAAGATGTAACTCTGTGAGATGAATTAACAGAACACAGAGCAGTTTCTCAGAAAGCTTCTTTCCAGTTTTGAACGGAAGTATTTCCTTTTTGACCATAGCCCTCTATGGGCTTCCAAATATCCCTTTGCCAATTCCACAAGAACAGCCTTAGCGAAAGGCTTCTTGAACGGAAAGATGTAACTCTGTGAGACGAATTAACAGAACACAGAGCGGTTTCTCAGAAAGCTTCTTTCCAGTTTTGAACGGAAGGTATTTCCTTTTTGACCATAGCCCTCTATGGGCTTCCAAATATCCCTTTGCCAATTCCACAAGAACAGCCTTAGCGAAAGGCTTCTTGAACGGAAAGATGTAACTCTGTGAGATGAATTAACAGAACACAGAGCGGTTTCTCAGAAAGCTTCTTTCCAGTTTTGAACGGAAGATATTTCCTTTTTCACCATAGCCCTCTATGGGCTTCCAAATATCCCTTTGCCAATTCCACAAGAACAGCCTTAGCGAAAGGCTTCTTGAAGGGAAAGATGTAACTCTGTGAGACGAATTAACAGAACACAGAGCAGTTTCTCAGAAAGCTTCTTTCCAGTTTTGAACGGAAGATATTTCCTTTTTCACCATAGCCCTCTATGGGCTTCCAAATATCCCTTTGCCAATTCCAAAAGAACAGCCTTAGCGAAAGGCTTCTTGAAGGGAAAGATGTAACTCTGTGAGATGAATTAACAGAACACAGAGCAGTTTCTCAGAAAGCTTCTTTCCAGTTTTGAACGGAAGATATTTCCTTTTTCACCATAGCCCTCTATGGGCTTCCAAATATCCCTTTGCCAATTCCAAAAGAACAGCCTTATCGAAAGGCTTCTTGAAGGGAAAGATGTAACTCTGTGAGATGAATTAACAGAACACAGAGCAGTTTCTCAGAAAGCTTCTTTCCAGTTTTGAACGGAAGATATTTCCTTTTTCACCATAGCCCTCTAAGGGCTTCCAAATATCCCTTTGCCAATTCAACAAGAACAGCCTTAGCGAAAGGCTTCTTCAAGGGAAAGATGTAACTCTGTGAGATGAATTAACAGAACACAGAGCAGTTTCTCAGAAAGCTTCTTTTCAGTTTTGAACGGAAGATATTTCCTTTCTGACCATAGCCCTCTAGGGGTTCCAAATATCCCTTTGCCAATTCCACAAGAACAGCCTTAGCGAAAGGCTTCTTGAAGGGAAAGATGTAACTCTGTGAGATGCATTAACAGAACACAGAGCAGTTTCTCAGAAAGCTTCTTTCCAGTTTTGAACGGAAGATATTTCCTTTTTCACCGTAGCCCTCTATGGGCTTCCAAATATCCCTTTGCCAATTCCACAAGAACAGCCTTAGCGAAAGGCTTCTTGAAGGGAAAGATGTAACTCTGTGAGATGAATTAACAGAACACAGAGCGGTTTCTCAGAAAGCTTCTTTTCAGTTGTGAACGGAAGATATTTCCTTTTTCACCATAGACCTCTATGGGCTTCCAAATATCCATTTGCCAATTCCACAAGAACAGCCTTAGCGAAAGGCTTCTTAAAGGGAAAGATGTAACTCTGTGAGATGAATTAACAGAACACAGAGCAGTTTCTCAGCAAGCTTCTTTCCAGTTTTAAACGGAAGATATTTCCTTTTTGGCCATAGCCCTCTATGGGCTTCCAAATATCCCTTTGCCAATTCCACAAGAACAGCCTTAACGAAAGGCTTCTATAAGGGAAAGATGTAACTCTGTGAGATGAATTAACAGAACACAGAGCGGTTTCTCAGAAAGCTTCTTTCCAGTTTTGAACGGAAGATATTTCCTTTTTCAAAATAGCCCTCTATGGGCTTCCAAATATCCCTTTGCCAATTCCACAAGAACAGCCTTAGCGAACGGCTTCTTGAAGGGAAAGATGTAACTCTGTGAGACGAATTAACAGAACACAGAGCAGTTTCTCAGAAAGCTTCTTTTCAGTTTTGAACGGAAGATATTTCCTTTTTGACCATAGCCCTCTATGGGCTTCCAAATATCCCTTTGCCAATTCCACAAGAACAGCCTTAGCGAAAGGCTTCTTGAAGGGAAAGATGTAACTCTGTGAGATGCATTAACAGAACACAGAGCAGTTTCTCAGAAAGCTTCTTTCCAGTTTTGAACGGAAGATATTTCCTTTTTCACCGTAGCCCTCTATGGGCTTCCAAATATCCCTTTGCCAATTCCACAAGAACAGCCTTAGCGAAAGGCTTCTTGAAGGGAAAGATGTAACTCTGTGAGATGAATTAACAGAACACAGAGCAGTTTCTCAGAAAGCTTCTTTCCAGTTTTGAACGGAAGATATTTCCTTTTTCACCATAGCCCTCTATGGGCTTCCAAATATCCCTTTGCCAATTCCACAAGAACAGCCTTAGCGAAAGGCTTCCTTAAGGGAAAGATGTAACTCTGTGAGACGAATTAACAGAACACAGAGCAGTTTCTCAGAAAGCTTCTTTCCAGTTTTGAACGGAAGATATTTCCTTTTTCACCATAGCCCTCTATGGGCTTCCAAATATCCCTTTGCCAATTCCACAAGAAGAGACTTAGCGAAAGGCTTCTTGAAGGGAATGATTTAACTCTGTGAGATGAATTAACAGAACACAGAGCAGTTTCTCAGAAAGCTTCTTTCCAGTTTTGAACGGAAGATATTCCCTTTTTCACCATAGCCCTCTATGGGCTTCCAAATATCCCTTTGCCAATTCCAAAAGAAGAGCCTTAGCGAAAGGCTTCTTGAAGGGAAAGATGTAACTCTGTGAGATGAATTAACAGAACACAGAGCAGTTTCTCAGAAAGCTTCTTTCCAGTTTTGAACGGAAGGTATTTCCTTTTTCACCATAGCCCTCTATGGGCTTGCAAATATCCCTTTGCCAATTGCACAAGAACAGCCTTATCGAAAGGCTTCTTGAAGGGAAAGATGTAACTCTGTGAGATGCATTAACAGACCACAGAGCAGTTTCTCAGAAAGCTTCTTTCCAGTTTTGAACGGAAGATAATTCCTTTTTCACCATAGTCCTCTATGGGCTTCCAAATATCCCTTTGCCAATTCCACAAGAACAGCCTTAGCGAAAGGCTTCTTCAAGGGAAAGATGTAACTCTGTGAGATGAATTAACAGAACACAGAGCAGTTTCTCAGAAAGTTTCTTTCCAGTTTTGAACCGAAGATATTTCCTTTTTCACCATAGCCCTCTATGGGCTTCCAAATATCCCTTTGCCCATTCCACAAGAACAGCCTTATCGAAAGGCTTCTTGAAGGGAAAGATGTAACTCTGTGAGACGAATTAACAGAATACAGAGCAGTTACTCAGAAAGCTTCTTTCCAGTTTTGAACGGAAGATATTTCCTTTTTCACCATAGCCCTCTATGGGCTTCCAAATATCCCTTTGCCAATTCCACAAGAACAGCCTTAGCGAAAGGCTTCTTGAAGGGAAAGATGTAACTCTGTGAGATGAATTAACAGAACACAGAGCAGTTTCTCAGAAAGCTTCTTTCCAGTTTTGAACGGAAGATATTTCCTTTTTCACCATAGCCCTCTATGGGCTTCCAAATATCACTTTGCCAATTCCACAAGAACAGCCTTAGCGAAAGGTTTCTTCAAGGGAAAGATGTAACTCTGTGAGATGAATTAACAGAACACAGAGCAGTTTCTCAGAAAGCTTCTTTCCAGTTTTGAACGGAACGTATTTCCTTTTTCACCATAGCCCTCTATGGGCTTCCAAATATCCCTTTGCCAATTGTACAAGAACAGCCTTAGCGAAAGGCTTCATGAAGGGAAAGATGTAACTCTGTGAGATGCATTAACAGAACACAGAGCAGTTTCTCAGAAAGCTTCTTTCCAGTTTTGAACGGAAGATGTTTCCTTTTTCACCATAGCCCTGTATGGGCTTCCAAATATCCCTTTGCCAATTCCACAAGAACAGCCTTAGCGAAAGGCTTCTTGAAGGGAAAGATGTAACTCTGTGAGATGAATTAACAGAACACAGAGAAGTTTTTCAGAAAGCTACTTTCCAGTTTTGAACGGAAGATATTTCCTTTTTCACCATAGAGCTCTATGGGCTTCCAAATATCCCTTTGCCAATTCCACAAGAACAGCCTTAGCGAAAGGCTTCTTGAAGGGAAAGATGTAACTCTGTGAGACGAATTAACAGAACAAAGAGCAGTTTCTCAGAAAGCTTCTTTCCAGTTTTGAACGGAAGATATTTCCTTATTCACCATAGCCCTCTATGGGCTTCCAAATATCCCTTTGCCAATTCCACAAGAACAGCCTTAGCGAAAGGCTTCTTCAAGGGAAAGATGTAACTCTGTGAGATGAATTGACAGAACACAGAGCAGTTTCTCAGAAAGCTTCTTTCCAGTTTTGAACGGAAGATATTTCCTTTTTCACCATAGCCCTCTATGGGCTTCCAAATATCCCTTTGCCAATTCCAAAAGAAGAGCCTTAGCGAAAGGCTTCTTGAAGGGAAAGATGTAACGCTGTGAGATGAATTAACAGAACACAGAGCAGTTTCTCAGAAAGCTTCTTTCCAGTTTTGAACGGAAGATATTTCCTTTTTGACCATAGCCCTATATGGGCTTCCAAATATCCCTTTGCCAATTCCACAAGAACAGCCTTAGCGAAAGGCTTCTTGACTGGAAAGATGTAACTCTGTGAGACGAATTAACAGAACACAGAGCGGTTTCTCAGAAAGCTTCTTTCCAGTTTTGAACGGAAGGTATTTCCTTTTTAACCATAGCCCTCTATGGGCTTCCAAATATCCCTTTGCCAATTCCACAAGAACAGCCTTAGCGAAAGGCTTCTTGAAGGGAAAGATGTAACTCTGTGAGATGAATTAACAGAACACAGAACGGTTTCTCAGAAAGCTTCTTTCCAGTTTTGAACGGAAGATATTTCCTTTTTCACCATAGCCCTCTATGGGCTTCCAAATATCCCTTTGCCAATTCCACAAGAACAGCCTTAGCGAAAGGCTTCTTGAAGGGAAAGATGTAACTCTGTGAGACGAATTAACAGAACACAGAGCAGTTTCTCAGAAAGCTTCTTTCCAGTTTTGAACGGAAGATATTTCCTTTTTCACCATAGCCCTCTATGGGCTTCCAAATATCCCTTTGCCAATTCCACAAGAACAGCCTTAGCGAAAGGCTTCTTGAAGGGAAAGATGTAACTCTGTGAGATGAATTAACAGAACACAGAGCAGTTTCTCAGAAAGCTTCTTTCCAGTTTTGAACGGAAGATATTTCCTTTTTCACCATAGCCCTCTATGGGCTTCCAAATATCCCTTTGCCAATTCCACAAGAACAGCCTTAGCGAAAGGCTTCCTGAAGGGAAAGATGTAACTCTGTGAGACGAATTAACAGAACACAGAGCAGTTTCTCAGAAAGCTTCTTTCCAGTTTTGAACGGAAGATATTTCCTTTTACACCATAGCCCTCTATGGGCTTCCAAATATCCCTTTGCCAATTCCACAAGAACAGCCTTAGCGAAAGGCTTCTTGAAGGGAATGATGTAACTCTGTGAGATGAATTAACAGAACACAGACCGGTTTCTCAGAAAGCTTCTTTCCAGTTTTTAACGGAAGATATTTCCTTTTTCACCATAGCCCTCTATGGGCTTCCAAATATCCCTTTGCCAATTCCACAAGAACAGCCTTAGCGAAAGGCTTCTTGAAGGGAAAGATGTATCTCTGTGAGACGAATTAACAGAACACAGAGCGGTTTCTCAGAAAGCTTCTTTCCAGTTTTGAACGGAAGATATTTCCTTTTTCACCATAGCCCTCTATGGGCTTCCAAATATCCCTTTGCCAATTCCACAAGAACTGCCTTAGCGAAAGGCTTCTTGAAGGGAGAGATGTAACTCTGTGAGATGCATTAACAGAACACAGAGCAGTTTCTCAGAAAGCTTCTCTCCAGTTTTGAAAGGAAGATATTTCCTTTTTCACCATAGCCCTCTATGGGCTTCCAAATATCCCTTTGCCAATTCCACAATAACAGCCTTAGCGAAAGGCTTCTTGAAGGGAAAGATGTAACTCTGTGAGATGAATTAACAGAACACAGAGCTGTTTCTCAGAAAGCTACTTTCCAGTGTTGAACGGAAGATATATCCTTTTTCACCATAGCCCTCTATGGGCTTCCAAATATCCCTTTGCCAATTCCACAAGAACAGCCTTAGCGAAAGGTTTCTTCAACGGAAAGATGTAACTCTGGAAGACGAATTAACAGAACACAGAGCGATATCTCAGAAAGCTTCTTTCCAGTTTTGAACGGAAGATATTTCCTTTTTCACCATAGCCCTCTATGGGCTTCCAAATATCCCTTTGCCAATTCCACAAGAACAGCCTTAGCGAAAGGCTTCTTGAAGGGAAAGATGTAACTCTGTGAGACGAATTAACATAACAGAGAGCAGTTTCTCAGAAAGCTTCTTTCCAGTTTTGAACGGAAGATATTTCCTTTTTCACCATAGCCCTCTATGGGCTTCCAAATATCCCTTTGCCAATTCCACAAGAACAGCCTTAGCGAAAGGCTTCTTGAACGGAAAGATGTAACTCTGTGAGATGAATTAACAGAACACAGAGCAGTTTCTCAGAAAGCTTCTTTCCAGTTTTGAACGGAAGGTATTTCCTTTTTGACCATAGCCCTCTATGGGCTTCCAAATATCCCTTTGCCAATTCCACAAGAACAGCCTTAGCGAAAGGCTTCTTGAACGGAAAGATGTAACTCTGTGAGATGAATTAACAGAACACAGAGCGGTTTCTCAGAAAGCTTCTTTCCAGTTTTGAACGGAAGATATTTCCTTTTTCACCATAGCCCTCTATGGGCTTCCAAATATCCCTTTGCCAATTCCACAAGAACAGCCTTAGCGAAAGGCTTCTTGAAGGGAAAGATGTAACTCTGTGAGACGAATTAACAGAACACAGAGCAGTTTCTCAGAAAGCTTCTTTCCAGTTTTGAACGGAAGATATTTCCTTTTTCACCATAGCCCTCTATGGGCTTCCAAATATCCCTTTGCCAATTCCACAAGAACAGCCTTAGCGAAAGGCTTCTTGAAGGGAAAGATGTAACTCTGTGAGATGAATTAACAGAACACAGAGCAGTTTCTCAGAAAGCTTCTTTCCAGTTTTGAACGGAAGATATTTCCTCTTTGACCATAGCCCTCTATGGGCTTCCAAATATCCCTTTGCCAATTCCACAAGAACAGCCTTAGCGAAAGGCTTCCTGAAGGGAAAGATGTAACTCTGTGAGACGAATTAACAGAACACAGAGCAGTTTCTCAGCAAGCTTCTTTCCAGTTTTGAACGGAAGATATTTCCTTTTTCACCATAGCCCTCTATGGGCTTCCAAATATCCCTTTGCCAATTCCACAAGAACAGCCTTAGCGAAAGGCTTCTTGAAGGGAAAGATGTAACTCTGTGAGATGAATTAACAGAACACAGAGCGGTTTCTAAGAAAGCTTCTTTCCACTTTTGAACGGAAGGTATTTCCTTTTTCAAAATAGCCCTCTATAGGCTTCCAAATATCCCTTTGCCAATTCCACAAGAACAGCCTTAGCGAAAGGCTTCTTGAAGGGAAAGATGTAACTCTGTGAGACGAATTAACAGAACACAGAGCAGTTTCTCAGAAAGCTTCTTTTCAGTTTTGAACGGAAGATATTTCCTTTTTGACCATAGCCCTCTATGGGCTTCCAAATATCCCTTTGCCAATTCCACAAGAACAGCCTTAGCGAAAGGCTTCTTGAAGGGAAAGATGTAACTCTGTGAGATGCATTAACAGAACACAGAGCAGTTTCTCAGAAAGCTTCTTTCCAGTTTTGAACGGAAGATATTTCCTTTTTCACCGTAGCCCTCTATGGGCTTCCAAATATCCCTTTGCCAATTCCACAAGAACAGCCTTAGCGAAAGGCTTCTTGAAGGGAAAGATGTAACTCTGTGAGATGAATTAACAGAACACAGAGCAGTTTCTCAGAAAGCTTCTTTCCAGTTTTGAACAGAAGATATTTCCTTTTTCACCATAGCCCTCTATGGGCTTCCAAATATCCCTTTGCCAATTCCACAAGAACAGCCTTAGCGAAAGGCTTCCTTAAGGGAAAGATGTAACTCTGTGAGACGAATTAACAGAACACAGAGCAGTTTCTCAGAAAGCTTCTTTCCAGTTTTGAACGGAAGATATTTCCTTTTTCACCATAGCCCTCTATGGGCTTCCAAATATCCCTTTGCCAATTCCACAAGAAGAGACTTAGCGAAAGGCTTCTTGAAGGGAATGATGTAACTCTGTGAGATGAATTAACAGAACACAGAGCAGTTTCTCAGAAAGCTTCTTTCCAGTTTTGAACGGAAGATATTCCCTTTTTCACCATAGCCCTCTATGGGCTTCCAAATATCCCTTTGCCAATTCCAAAAGAAGAGCCTTAGCGAAAGGCTTCTTGAAGGGAAAGATGTAACTCTGTGAGATGCATTAACAGAACACAGAGCAGTTTCTCAGAAAGCTTCTCTCCAGTTTTGAAAGGAAGATATTTCCTTTTTCACCATAGCCCTCTATGGGCTTCCAAATATCCCTTTGCCAATTCCACAATAACAGCCTTAGCGAAAGGCTTCTTGAAGGGAAAGATGTAACTCTGTGAGATGAATTAACAGAACACAGAGCTGTTTCTCAGAAAGCTACTTTCCAGTGTTGAACGGAAGATATATCCTTTTTCACCATAGCCCTCTATGGGCTTCCAAATATCCCTTTGCCAATTCCACAAGAACAGCCTTAGCGAAAGGTTTCTTCAACGGAAAGATGTAACTCTGGAAGACGAATTAACAGAACACAGAGCGATATCTCAGAAAGCTTCTTTCCAGTTTTGAACGGAAGATATTTCCTTTTTCACCATAGCCCTCTATGGGCTTCCAAATATCCCTTTGCCAATTCCACAAGAACAGCCTTAGCGAAAGGCTTCTTGAAGGGAAAGATGTAACTCTGTGAGACGAATTAACATAACAGAGAGCAGTTTCTCAGAAAGCTTCTTTCCAGTTTTGAACGGAAGATATTTCCTTTTTCACCATAGCCCTCTATGGGCTTCCAAATATCCCTTTGCCAATTCCACAAGAACAGCCTTAGCGAAAGGCTTCTTGAACGGAAAGATGTAACTCTGTGAGATGAATTAACAGAACACAGAGCAGTTTCTCAGAAAGCTTCTTTCCAGTTTTGAACGGAAGGTATTTCCTTTTTGACCATAGCCCTCTATGGGCTTCCAAATATCCCTTTGCCAATTCCACAAGAACAGCCTTAGCGAAAGGCTTCTTGAACGGAAAGATGTAACTCTGTGAGATGAATTAACAGAACACAGAGCGGTTTCTCAGAAAGCTTCTTTCCAGTTTTGAACGGAAGATATTTCCTTTTTCACCATAGCCCTCTATGGGCTTCCAAATATCCCTTTGCCAATTCCACAAGAACAGCCTTAGCGAAAGGCTTCTTGAAGGGAAAGATGTAACTCTGTGAGACGAATTAACAGAACACAGAGCAGTTTCTCAGAAAGCTTCTTTCCAGTTTTGAACGGAAGATATTTCCTTTTTCACCATAGCCCTCTATGGGCTTCCAAATATCCCTTTGCCAATTCCACAAGAACAGCCTTAGCGAAAGGCTTCTTGAAGGGAAAGATGTAACTCTGTGAGATGAATTAACAGAACACAGAGCAGTTTCTCAGAAAGCTTCTTTCCAGTTTTGAACGGAAGATATTTCCTCTTTGACCATAGCCCTCTATGGGCTTCCAAATATCCCTTTGCCAATTCCACAAGAACAGCCTTAGCGAAAGGCTTCCTGAAGGGAAAGATGTAACTCTGTGAGACGAATTAACAGAACACAGAGCAGTTTCTCAGCAAGCTTCTTTCCAGTTTTGAACGGAAGATATTTCCTTTTTCACCATAGCCCTCTATGGGCTTCCAAATATCCCTTTGCCAATTCCACAAGAACAGCCTTAGCGAAAGGCTTCTTGAAGGGAAAGATGTAACTCTGTGAGATGAATTAACAGAACACAGAGCGGTTTCTAAGAAAGCTTCTTTCCACTTTTGAACGGAAGGTATTTCCTTTTTCAAAATAGCCCTCTATAGGCTTCCAAATATCCCTTTGCCAATTCCACAAGAACAGCCTTAGCGAAAGGCTTCTTGAAGGGAAAGATGTAACTCTGTGAGACGAATTAACAGAACACAGAGCAGTTTCTCAGAAAGCTTCTTTTCAGTTTTGAACGGAAGATATTTCCTTTTTGACCATAGCCCTCTATGGGCTTCCAAATATCCCTTTGCCAATTCCACAAGAACAGCCTTAGCGAAAGGCTTCTTGAAGGGAAAGATGTAACTCTGTGAGATGCATTAACAGAACACAGAGCAGTTTCTCAGAAAGCTTCTTTCCAGTTTTGAACGGAAGATATTTCCTTTTTCACCGTAGCCCTCTATGGGCTTCCAAATATCCCTTTGCCAATTCCACAAGAACAGCCTTAGCGAAAGGCTTCTTGAAGGGAAAGATGTAACTCTGTGAGATGAATTAACAGAACACAGAGCAGTTTCTCAGAAAGCTTCTTTCCAGTTTTGAACAGAAGATATTTCCTTTTTCACCATAGCCCTCTATGGGCTTCCAAATATCCCTTTGCCAATTCCACAAGAACAGCCTTAGCGAAAGGCTTCCTTAAGGGAAAGATGTAACTCTGTGAGACGAATTAACAGAACACAGAGCAGTTTCTCAGAAAGCTTCTTTCCAGTTTTGAACGGAAGATATTTCCTTTTTCACCATAGCCCTCTATGGGCTTCCAAATATCCCTTTGCCAATTCCACAAGAAGAGACTTAGCGAAAGGCTTCTTGAAGGGAATGATGTAACTCTGTGAGATGAATTAACAGAACACAGAGCAGTTTCTCAGAAAGCTTCTTTCCAGTTTTGAACGGAAGATATTCCCTTTTTCACCATAGCCCTCTATGCGCTTCCAAATATCCCTTTGCCAATTCCAAAAGAAGAGCCTTAGCGAAAGGCTTCTTGAAGGGAAAGATGTAACTCTGTGAGATGAATTAACAGAACACAGAGCAGTTTCTCAGAAAGCTTCTTTCCAGTTTTGAACGGAAGGTATTTCCTTTTTCACCATAGCCCTCTATGGGCTTGCAAATATCCCTTTGCCAATTGCACAAGAACAGCCTTAGCGAAAGGCTTCTTGAAGGGAAAGATGTAACTCTGTGAGATGCATTAACAGACCACAGAGCAGTTTCTCAGAAAGCTTCTTTCCAGTTTTGAACGGAAGATATTTCCTTTTTCACCATAGCCCTCTATGGGCTTCCAAATATCCCTTTGCCAATTCCACAAGAACAGCCTTAGCGAAAGGCTTCTTCAAGGGAAAGATGTAACTCTGTGAGATGAATTAACAGAACACAGAGCAGTTTCTCAGAAAGTTTCTTTCCAGTTTTGAACCGAAGATATTTCCTTTTTCACCATAGCCCTCTATGGGCTTCCAAATATCCCTTTGCCCATTCCACAAGAACAGCCTTATCGAAAGGCTTCTTGAAGGGAAAGATGTAACTCTGTGAGACGAATTAACAGAATACAGAGCAGTTACTCAGAAAGCTTCTTTCCAGTTTTGAACGGAAGATATTTCCTTTTTCACCATAGCCCTCTAAGGGCTTCCAAATATCCCTTTGCCAATTCCACAAGAACAGCCTTAGCGAAAGGCTTCTTCAAGGGAAAGATGTAACTCTGTGAGATGAATTAACAGAACACAGAGCAGTTTCTCAGAAAGCTTCTTTCCAGTTTTGAACGGAACGTATTTCCTTTTTCACCATAGCCCTCTATGGCTTCCAAATATCCCTTTGCCAATTGTACAAGAACAGCCTTAGCGAAAGGCTTCATGAAGGGAAAGATGTAACTCTGTGAGATGCATTAACAGAACACAGAGCAGTTTCTCAGAAAGCTTCTTTCCAGTTTTGAACGGAAGATGTTTCCTTTTTCACCATAGCCCTCTATGGGCTTCCAAATATCCCTTTGCCAATTCCACAAGAACAGCCTTAGCGAAAGGCTTCTTGAAGGGAAAGATGTAACTCTGTGAGATGAATTAACAGAACACAGAGAAGTTTTTCAGAAACCTACTTTCCAGTTTTGAACGGAAGATATTTCCTTTTTCACCATAGAGCTCTATGGGCTTCCAAATATCCCTTTGCCAATTCCACAAGAACAGCCTTAGCGAAAGGCTTCTTGAAGGGAAAGATGTAACTCTGTGAGACGAATTAACAGAACAAAGAGCAGTTTCTCAGAAAGCTTCTTTCCAGTTTTGAACGGAAGATATTTCCTTATTCACCATAGCCCTCTATGGGCTTCCAAATATCCCTTTGCCAATTCCACAAGAACAGCCTTAGCGAAAGGCTTCTTCAAGGGAAAGATGTAACTCTGTGAGATGAATTAACAGAACACAGAGCAGTTTCTCAGAAAGCTTCTTTCCAGTTTTGAACGGAAGATATTTCCTTTTTCACCATAGCCCTCTATGGGCTTCCAAATATCCCTTTGCCAATTCCAAAAGAAGAGCCTTAGCGAAAGGCTTCTTGAAGGGAAAGATGTAACTCTGTGAGATGAATTAACAGAACACAGAGCAGTTTCTCAGAAAGCTTCTTTCCAGTTTTGAACGGAAGATATTTCCTTTTTGACCATAGCCCTCTATGGGCTTCCAAATATCCCTTTGCCAATTCCACAAGAACAGCCTTAGCGAAAGGCTTCTTGACTGGAAAGATGTAACTCTGTGAGACGAATTAACAGAACACAGAGCGGTTTCTCAGAAAGCTTCTTTCCAGTTTTGAACGGAAGGTATTTCCTTTTTGACCATAGCCCTCTATGGGCTTCCAAATATCCCTTTGCCAATTCCCCAAGAACAGCCTTAGCGAAAGGCTTCTTGAACGGAAAGATGTAACTCTGTGAGATGAATTAACAGAATACAGAGCGGTTTCTCAGAAAGCTTCTTTCCAGTTTTGAACGGAAGATATTTCCTTTTTCACCATAGCCCTCTATGGTCTTCCAAATATCCCTTTGCCAATTCCACAATAACAGCCTTAGCGAAAGGCTTCTTCAAGGGAAAGATGTAACTCTGTGAGATGAATTAACAGAACACAGAGCTGTTTCTCAGAAAGCTACTTTCCAGTGTTGAACGGAAGATATATACTTTTTCACCATAGCCCTCTATGGGCTTCCAAATATCCCTTTGCCAATTCCACAAGAACAGCCTTAGCGAAAGGCTTCTTGAAGGGAAAGATGTAACTCTGTGAGACGAATTAACAGAACACAAAGCAGTTTCTCAGAAAGCTTCTTTCCAGTTTTGAACGGAAGATATTTCCTTTTTCACCATAGCCCTCTATGGGCTTCAAAATATCCCTTTGCCAATTCCACAAGAACAGCCTTAGCGAAAGGCTTCTTGAAGGGAAAGATGTAACTCTGTGAGACGAATTAACAGAACACAGAGCAGTTTCTCAGAAAGCTTCTTTCCACTTTTGAACGGAAGATATTTCCTTTTTCACCATAGCCCTCTATGGGCTTCCAAATATCTCTTTGCCAATTCCACAAGAACAGCCTTAGCGAAAGGCTTCTTGAAGGGAAAGATGTAACTCTGTGAGATGAATTAACAGAACACAGAGCAGTTTCTCAGAAAGCTTCTTTCCAGTTTTGAACGGAAGATATTTCCTTTTTCACCATAGCCCTCTATGGGCTTCAAAATATCCCTTTGCCAATTCCACAAGAACAGCCTTAGCGAAAGGCTTCTTGAAGGGAAAGATGTAACTCCGTGAGATGAATTAACAGAACTCAGAGCGGTTTCTCAGAAAGCTTCTTTCCAGTTTTGAACGGAAGATATTTCCTTTTTCACCATAGCCCTCTATGGGCTTCCAAATATCCCTTTGCCAATTCCACAAGAACAGCCTTAGCGAAAGGTTTCTTCAACGGAAAGATGTAACTCTGGAAGACGAATTAACAGAACACAAAGCGGTTTCTCAGAAAGCTTCTTTCCAGTTTTGAACGGAAGATATTTTCTTTTTCACCATAGCCCTCTATGGGCTTCCAAATATCCCTTTGCCAATTCCACAAGAACAGCCTTAGCGAAAGGCTTCTTTAAGGGAAAGATGTAACTCTGTGAGATGAATTAACAGAACACAGAGCAGTTTCTCAGAAAGCTTCTTTCCAGTTTGGAACGGAAGATGTTTCCTTTTTCACCATAGCCCTCTATGGGCTTCCAAATATCCCTTTGCCAATTCCACAAGAACAGCCTTAGCGAAAGGCTTCTTGAAGGGAAAGATGTAACTCCGTGAGATGAATTAACAGAACTCAGAGCGGTTTCTCAGAAAGCTTCTTTCCAGTTTTGAACGGAAGATATTTCCTTTTTGACTACAGCCCTCTATGGGCTTCCAAATATCCCTTTGCCAATTCCACAAGAACAGCCTTAGCGAAAGGTTTCTTCAACGGAAAGATGTAACTCTGGAAGACGAATTAACAGAACACAGAGCGGTATCTCAGAAAGCTTCTTTCCAGTTTTGAACGGAAGATATTTCCTTTTTCACCATAGCCCTCTATGGGCTTCCAAATATCCCTTTGCCAATTCCACAAGAACAGCCTTAGCGAAAGGCTTCTTGAAGGGAAAGATGTAACTCTGTGAGATGAATTAACAGAACACAGAGCAGTTTCTCAGAAAGCTTCTTTCCAGTTTTGAACGGAAGATGTTTCCTTTTCCACCATAGCCCTCTATGGGCTTCCAAATATCCCTTTGCCAATTCCACAAGAACAGCCTTAGCGAAAGGCTTCTTGAAGGGAAAGATGTAACCCTGTGAGATGAATTAACAGAACACAGAGCAGTTTCTCAGAAACCTTCTTTCCAGTTTTGAACGGAAGATATTACCTTTTTCACCATAGCCCTCTCTGGGCTTCCAAATATCCCTTTGCCAATTCCACAAGAACAGCCTTAGCGAAAGGCTTCTTGAAGGGAAAGATGTAACTCTGTGAGATGAATTAACAGAACACAGAGCGGTTTCTCAGAAAGCCTCTTTCAAGTTTTGAACGGAAGATATTTCCTTTTTCACCATAGCCATCTATGGGCTTCCAAATATCCCTTTGCCAATTCCACAAGAACAGCCTTAGCGAAAGGCTTCTTGAAGGGAAAGATGTAACTCTGTGAGACGAATTAACATAACAGAGAGCAGTTTCTCAGAAAGCTTCTTTCCAGTTTTGAACGGAAGATATTTCCTTTTTCACCATAGCCCTCTATGGGCTTCCAAATATCCCTTTGCCAATTCCACAAGAACAGCCTTAGCGAAAGGCTTCTTGAACGGAAAGATGTAACTCTGTGAGATGAATTAACAGAACACAGAGCAGTTTCTCAGAAAGCTTCTTTCCAGTTTTGAACGGAAGGTATTTCCTTTTTGACCATAGCCCTCTATGGGCTTCCAAATATCCCTTTGCCAATTCCACAAGAACAGCCTTAGCGAAAGGCTTCTTGAACGGAAAGATGTAACTCTGTGAGATGAATTAACAGAACACAGAGCGGTTTCTCAGAAAGCTTCTTTCCAGTTTTGAACGGAAGATGTTTCCTTTTTCACCATAGCCCTCTATGGGCTTCCAAATATCCCTTTGCCAATTCCACAAGAACAGCCTTAGCGAAAGGCTTCTTGAAGGGAAAGATGTAACTCCGTGAGATGAATTAACAGAACTCAGAGCGGTTTCTCAGAAAGCTTCTTTCCAGTTTTGAACGGAAGATATTTCCTTTTTGACCATAGCCCTCTATGGGCTTCCAAATATCCCTTTGCCAATTCCACAAGAACAGCCTTAGCGAAAGGTTTCTTCAACGGAAAGATGTAACTCTGGAAGACGAATTAACAGAACACAGAGCGGTATCTCAGAAAGCTTCTTTCCAGTTTTGAACGGAAGATATTTCCTTTTTCACCATAGCCCTCTATGGGCTTCCAAATATCCCTTTGCCAATTCCACAAGAACAGCCTTAGCGAAAGGCTTCTTGAAGGGAAAGATGTAACTCTGTGAGACGAATTAACATAACAGAGAGCAGTTTCTCAGAAAGCTTCTTTCCAGTTTTGAACGGAAGATATTTCCTTTTTCACCATAGCCCTCTATGGGCTTCCAAATATCCCTTTGCCAATTCCACAAGAACAGCCTTAGCGAAAGGCTTCTTGAACGGAAAGATGTAACTCTGTGAGATGAATTAACAGAACACAGAGCAGTTTCTCAGAAAGCTTCTTTCCAGTTTTGAACGGAAGATATTTCCTTTTTCACCATAGCCCTCTATGGGCTTCCAAATATCCCTTTGCCAATTCCACAAGAACAGCCTTAGCGAAAGGCTTCTTGAAGGGAAAGATGTAACTCTGTGAGATGAATTAACAGAACACAGAGCAGTTTCTCAGAAAGCTTCTTTCCAGTTTTGAACGGAAGATATTTCCTTTTTCACCATAGCCCTCTATGGGCTTCCAAATATCCCTTTGCCAATTCCACAAGAACAGCCTTAGCGAAAGGCTTCCTGAAGGGAAAGATGTAACTCTGTGAGACGAATTAACAGAACACAGAGCAGTTTCTCAGCAAGCTTCTTTCCAGTTTTGAACGGAAGATATTTCCTTTTTCACCATAGCCCTCTATGGGCTTCCAAATATCCCTTTGCCAATTCCACAAGAACAGCCTTAGCGAAAGGCTTCTTGAAGGGAAAGATGTAACTCTGTGAGATGAATTAACAGAACACAGAGCGGTTTCTCAGAAAGCTTCTTTCCACTTTTGAACGGAAGATATTTCCTTTTTCAAAATAGCCCTCTATGGGCTTCCAAATATCCCTTTGCCAATTCCACAAGAACAGCCTTAGCGAAAGGCTTCTTGAAGGGAAAGATGTAACTCTGTGAGACGAATTAACAGAACACAGAGCAGTTTCTCAGAAAGCTTCTTTTCAGTTTTGAACGGAAGATATTTCCTTTTTGACCATAGCCCTCTATGGGCTTCCAAATATCCCTTTGCCAATTCCACAAGAACAACCTTAGCGAAAGGCTTCTTGAAGGGAAAGATGTAACTCTGTGAGATGCATTAACAGAACACAGAGCAGTTTCTCAGAAAGCTTCTTTCCAGTTTTGAACGGAAGATATTTCCTTTTTCACCGTAGCCCTCTATGGGCTTCCAAATATCCCTTTGCCAATTCCACAAGAACAGCCTTAGCGAAAGGCTTCTTGAAGGGAAAGATGTAACTCTGTGAGATGAATTAACAGAACACAGAGCAGTTTCTCAGAAAGCTTCTTTCCAGTTTTGAACGGAAGATATTTCCTTTTTCACCATAGCCCTCTATGGGCTTCCAAATATCCCTTTGCCAATTCCACAAGAACAGCCTTAGCGAAAGGCTTCCTTAAGGGAAAGATGTAACTCTGTGAGACGAATTAACAGAACACAGAGCAGTTTCTCAGAAAGCTTCTTTCCAGTTTTGAACGGAAGATATTTCCTTTTTCACCATAGCCCTCTATGGGCTTCCAAATATCCCTTTGCCAATTCCACAAGAAGAGACTTAGCGAAAGGCTTCTTGAAGGGAATGATGTAACTCTGTGAGATGAATTAACAGAACACAGAGCAGTTTCTCAGAAAGCTTCTTTCCAGTTTTGAACGGAAGATATTCCCTTTTTCACCATAGCCCGCTATGGGCTTCCAAATATCCCTTTGCCAATTCCAAAAGAAGAGCCTTAGCGAAAGGCTTCTTGAAGGGAAAGATGTAACTCTGTGAGATGAATTAACAGAACACAGAGCAGTTTCTCAGAAAGCTTCTTTCCAGTTTTGAACGGAAGGTATTTCCTTTTTCACCATAGCCCTCTATGGGCTTGCAAATATCCCTTTGCCAATTGCACAAGAACAGCCTTATCGAAAGGCTTCTTGAAGGGAAAGATGTAACTCTGTGAGATGCATTAACAGACCACAGAGCAGTTTCTCAGAAAGCTTCTTTCCAGTTTTGAACGGAAGATATTTCCTTTTTCACCATAGCCCTCTATGGGCTTCCAAATATCCCTTTGCCAATTCCACAAGAACAGCCTTAGCGAAAGGCTTCTTCAAGGGAAAGATGTAACTCTGTGAGATGAATTAACAGAACACAGAGCAGTTTCTCAGAAAGTTTCTTTCCAGTTTTGAACCGAAGATATTTCCTTTTTCACCATAGCCCTCTATGGGCTTCCAAATATCCCTTTGCCCATTCCACAAGAACAGCCTTATCGAAAGGCTTCTTGAAGGGAAAGATGTAACTCTGTGAGACGAATTAACAGAATACAGAGCAGTTACTCAGAAAGCTTCTTTCCAGTTTTGAACGGAAGATATTTCCTTTCTCACCATAGCCCTCTATGGGCTTCCAAATATCCCTTTGCCAATTCCACAAGAACAGCCTTAGCGAAAGGCTTCTTCAAGGGAAAGATGTAACTCTGTGAGATGAATTAACAGAACACAGAGCAGTTTCTCAGAAAGCTTCTTTCCAGTTTTGAACGGAAGATATTTCCTTTTTCACCATAGCCCTCTATGGGCTTCCAAATATCCCTTTGCCAATTCCACAAGAACAGCCTTAGCGAAAGGCTTCTTGAAGGGAAAGATGTAACTCTGTGAGATGAATTAACAGAACACAGAGCAGTTTCTCAGAAAGCTTCTTTCCAGTTTTGAACGGAACGTATTTCCTTTTTCACCATAGCCCTCTATGGGCTTCCAAATATCCCTTTGCCAATTGTACAAGAACAACCTTAGCGAAAGGCTTCATGAAGGGAAAGATGTAACTCTGTGAGATGCATTAACAGAACACAGAGCAGTTTCTCAGAAAGCTTCTTTCCAGTTTTGAACGGAAGATGTTTCCTTTTTCACCATAGCCCTCTCTGGGCTTCCAAATATCCCTTTGCCAATTCCACAAGAACAGCCTTAGCGAAAGGCTTCTTGAAGGGAAAGATGTAACTCTGTGAGATGAATTAACAGAACACAGAGCGGTTTCTCAGAAAGCCTCTTTCAAGTTTTGAACGGAAGATATTTCCTTTTTCACCATAGCCATCTATGGGCTTCCAAATATCCCTTTGCCAATCCCACAAGAACAGCCTTAGCGAAAGGCTTCTTGAAGGGAAAGATGTAACTCTGTGAGACGAATTAACATAACAGAGAGCAGTTTCTCAGAAAGCTTCTTTCCAGTTTTGAACGGAAGATATTTCCTTTTTCACCATAGCCCTCTATGGGCTTCCAAATATCCCTTTGCCAATTCCACAAGAACAGCCTTAGCGAAAGGCTTCTTGAACGGAAAGATGTAACTCTGTGAGATGAATTAACAGAACACAGAGCAGTTTCTCAGAAAGCTTCTTTCCAGTTTTGAACGGAAGGTATTTCCTTTTTGACCATAGCCCTCTATGGGCTTCCAAATATCCCTTTGCCAATTCCACAAGAACAGCCTTAGCGAAAGGCTTCTTGAACGGAAAGATGTAACTCTGTGAGATGAATTAACAGAACACAGAGCGGTTTCTCAGAAAGCTTCTTTCCAGTTTTGAACGGAAGATGTTTCCTTTTTCACCATAGCCCTCTATGGGCTTCCAAATATCCCTTTGCCAATTCCACAAGAACAGCCTTAGCGAAAGGCTTCTTGAAGGGAAAGATGTAACTCCGTGAGATGAATTAACAGAACTCAGAGCGGTTTCTCAGAAAGCTTCTTTCCAGTTTTGAACGGAAGATATTTCCTTTTTGACCATAGCCCTCTATGGGCTTCCAAATATCCCTTTGCCAATTCCACAAGAACAGCCTTAGCGAAAGGTTTCTTCAACGGAAAGATGTAACTCTGGAAGACGAATTAACAGAACACAGAGCGGTATCTCAGAAAGCTTCTTTCCAGTTTTGAACGGAAGATATTTCCTTTTTCACCATAGCCCTCTATGGGCTTCCAAATATCCCTTTGCCAATTCCACAAGAACAGCCTTAGCGAAAGGCTTCTTGAAGGGAAAGATGTAACTCTGTGAGACGAATTAACATAACAGAGAGCAGTTTCTCAGAAAGCTTCTTTCCAGTTTTGAACGGAAGATATTTCCTTTTTCACCATAGCCCTCTATGGGCTTCCAAATATCCCTTTGCCAATTCCACAAGAACAGCCTTAGCGAAAGGCTTCTTGAAGGGAAAGATGTAACCCTGTGAGATGAATTAACAGAACACAGAGCAGTTTCTCAGAAACCTTCTTTCCAGTTTTGAACGGAAGATATTACCTTTTTCACCATAGCCCTCTCTGGGCTTCCAAATATCCCTTTGCCAATTCCACAAGAACAGCCTTAGCGAAAGGCTTCTTGAAGGGAAAGATGTAACTCTGTGAGATGAATTAACAGAACACAGAGCGGTTTCTCTGAAAGCCTCTTTCAAGTTTTGAACGGAAGATATTTCCTTTTTCACCATAGCCATCTATGGGCTTCCAAATATCCCTTTGCCAATTCCACAAGAACAGCCTTAGCGAAAGGCTTCTTGAAGGGAAAGATGTAACTCTGTGAGACGAATTAACATAACAGAGAGCAGTTTCTCAGAAAGCTTCTTTCCAGTTTTGAACGGAAGATATTTCCTTTTTCACCATAGCCCTCTATGGGCTTCCAAATATCCCTTTGCCAATTCCACAAGAACAGCCTTAGCGAAAGGCTTCTTGAACGGAAAGATGTAACTCTGTGAGATGAATTAACAGAACACAGAGCAGTTTCTCAGAAAGCTTCTTTCCAGTTTTGAACGGAAGGTATTTCCTTTTTGACCATAGCCCTCTATGGGCTTCCAAATATCCCTTTGCCAATTCCACAAGAACAGCCTTAGCGAAAGGCTTCTTGAACGGAAAGATGTAACTCTGTGAGATGAATTAACAGAACACAGAGCGGTTTCTCAGAAAGCTTCTTTCCAGTTTTGAACGGAAGATGTTTCCTTTTTCACCATAGCCCTCTATGGGCTTCCAAATATCCCTTTGCCAATTCCACAAGAACAGCCTTAGCGAAAGGCTTCTTGAAGGGAAAGATGTAACTCCGTGAGATGAATTAACAGAACTCAGAGCGGTTTCTCAGAAAGCTTCTTTCCAGTTTTGAACGGAAGATATTTCTTTTTGACCATAGCCCTCTATGGGCTTCCAAATATCCCTTTGCCAATTCCACAAGAACAGCCTTAGCGAAAGGTTTCTTCAACGGAAAGATGTAACTCTGGAAGACGAATTAACAGAACACAGAGCGGTATCTCAGAAAGCTTCTTTCCAGTTTTGAACGGAAGATATTTCCTTTTTCACCATAGCCCTCTATGGGCTTCCAAATATCCCTTTGCCAATTCCACAAGAACAGCCTTAGCGAAAGGCTTCTTGAAGGGAAAGATGTAACTCTGTGAGACGAATTAACATAACAGAGAGCAGTTTCTCAGAAAGCTTCTTTCCAGTTTTGAACGGAAGATATTTCCTTTTTCACCATAGCCCTCTATGGGCTTCCAAATATCCCTTTGCCAATTCCACAAGAACAGCCTTAGCGAAAGGCTTCTTGAACGGAAAGATGTAACTCTGTGAGATGAATTAACAGAACACAGAGCAGTTTCTCAGAAAGCTTCTTTCCAGTTTTGAACGGAAGATATTTCCTTTTTCACCATAGCCCTCTATGGGCTTCCAAATATCCCTTTGCCAATTCCACAAGAACAGCCTTAGCGAAAGGCTTCTTGAACGGAAAGATGTAACTCTGTGAGATGAATTAACAGAACACAGAGCAGTTTCTCAGAAAGCTTCTTTCCAGTTTTGAACGGAAGATATTTCCTTTTTCACCATAGCCCTCTATGGGCTTCCAAATATCCCTTTGCCAATTCCACAAGAACAGCCTTAGCGAAAGGCTTCCTGAAGGGAAAGATGTAACTCTGTGAGACGAATTAACAGAACACAGAGCAGTTTCTCAGCAAGCTTCTTTCCAGTTTTGAACGGAAGATATTTCCTTTTTCACCATAGCCCTCTATGGGCTTCCAAATATCCCTTTGCCAATTCCACAAGAACAGCCTTAGCGAAAGGCTTCTTGAAGGGAAAGATGTAACTCTGTGAGACGAATTAACAGAACACAGAGCAGTTTCTCAGAAAGCTTCTTTTCAGTTTTGAACGGAAGATATTTCCTTTTTGACCATAGCCCTCTATGGGCTTCCAAATATCCCTTTGCCAATTCCACAAGAACAACCTTAGCGAAAGGCTTCTTGAAGGGAAAGATGTAACTCTGTGAGATGCATTAACAGAACACAGAGCAGTTTCTCAGAAAGCTTCTTTCCAGTTTTGAACGGAAGATATTTCCTTTTTCACCGTAGCCCTCTATGGGCTTCCAAATATCCCTTTGCCAATTCCACAAGAACAGCCTTAGCGAAAGGCTTCTTGAAGGGAAAGATGTAACTCTGTGAGATGAATTAACAGAACACAGAGCAGTTTCTCAGAAAGCTTCTTTCCAGTTTTGAACGGAAGATATTTCCTTTTTCACCATAGCCCTCTATGGGCTTCCAAATATCCCTTTGCCAATTCCACAAGAACAGCCTTAGCGAAAGGCTTCCTTAAGGGAAAGATGTAACTCTGTGAGACGAATTAACAGAACACAGAGCAGTTTCTCAGAAAGCTTCTTTCCAGTTTTGAACGGAAGATATTTCCTTTTTCACCATAGCCCTCTATGGGCTTCCAAATATCCCTTTGTCAATTCCACAAGAAGAGACTTAGCGAAAGGCTTCTTGAAGGGAATGATGTAACTCTGTGAGATGAATTAACAGAACACAGAGCAGTTTCTCAGAAAGCTTCTTTCCAGTTTTGAACGGAAGATATTCCCTTTTTCACCATAGCCCGCTATGGGCTTCCAAATATCCCTTTGCCAATTCCAAAAGAAGAGCCTTAGCGAAAGGCTTCTTGAAGGGAAAGATGTAACTCTGTGAGATGAATTAACAGAACACAGAGCAGTTTCTCAGAAAGCTTCTTTCCAGTTTTGAACGGAAGGTATTTCCTTTTTCACCATAGCCCTCTATGGGCTTGCAAATATCCCTTTGCCAATTGCACAAGAACAGCCTTATCGAAAGGCTTCTTGAAGGGAAAGATGTAACTCTGTGAGATGCATTAACAGACCACAGAGCAGTTTCTCAGAAAGCTTCTTTCCAGTTTTGAACGGAAGATATTTCCTTTTTCACCATAGCCCTCTATGGGCTTCCAAATATCCCTTTGCCAATTCCACAAGAACAGCCTTAGCGAAAGGCTTCTTCAAGGGAAAGATGTAACTCTGTGAGATGAATTAACAGAACACAGAGCAGTTTCTCAGAAAGTTTCTTTCCAGTTTTGAACCGAAGATATTTCCTTTTTCACCATAGCCCTCTATGGGCTTCCAAATATCCCTTTGCCCATTCCACAAGAACAGCCTTATCGAAAGGCTTCTTGAAGGGAAAGATGTAACTCTGTGAGACGAATTAACAGAATACAGAGCAGTTACTCAGAAAGCTTCTTTCCAGTTTTGAACGGAAGATATTTCCTTTTTCACCATAGCCCTCTATGGGCTTCCAAATATCCCTTTGCCAATTCCACAAGAACAGCCTTAGCGAAAGGCTTCTTCAAGGGAAAGATGTAACTCTGTGAGATGAATTAACAGACCACAGAGCAGTTTCTCAGAAAGCTTCTTTCCAGTTTTGAACGGAAGATATTTCCTTTTTCACCATAGCCCTCTATGGGCTTCCAAATATCCCTTTGCCAATTCCACAAGAACAGCCTTAGCGAAAGGCTTCTTGAAGGGAAAGATGTAACTCTGTGAGATGAATTAACAGAACACAGAGCAGTTTCTCAGAAAGCTTCTTTCCAGTTTTGAACGGAACGTATTTCCTTTTTCACCATAGCCCTCTATGGGCTTCCAAATATCCCTTTGCCAATTGTACAAGAACAACCTTAGCGAAAGGCTTCATGAAGGGAAAGATGTAACTCTGTGAGATGCATTAACAGAACACAGAGCAGTTTCTCAGAAAGCTTCTTTCCAGTTTTGAACGGAAGATGTTTCCTTTTTCACCATAGCCCTCTCTGGGCTTCCAAATATCCCTTTGCCAATTCCACAAGAACAGCCTTAGCGAAAGGCTTCTTGAAGGGAAAGATGTAACTCTGTGAGATGAATTAACAGAACACAGAGCGGTTTCTCAGAAAGCCTCTTTCAAGTTTTGAACGGAAGATATTTCCTTTTTCACCATAGCCATCTATGGGCTTCCAAATATCCCTTTGCCAATTCCACAAGAACAGCCTTAGCGAAAGGCTTCTTGAAGGGAAAGATGTAACTCTGTGAGACGAAATAACATAACAGAGAGCAGTTTCTCAGAAAGCTTCTTTCCAGTTTTGAACGGAAGATATTTCCTTTTTCACCATAGCCCTCTATGGGCTTCCAAATATCCCTTTGCCAATTCCACAAGAACAGCCTTAGCGAAAGGCTTCTTGAACGGAAAGATGTAACTCTGTGAGATGAATTAACAGAACACAGAGCAGTTTCTCAGAAAGCTTCTTTCCAGTTTTGAACGGAAGGTATTTCCTTTTTGACCATAGCCCTCTATGGGCTTCCAAATATCCCTTTGCCAATTCCACAAGAACAGCCTTAGCGAAAGGCTTCTTGAACGGAAAGATGTAACTCTGTGAGATGAATTAACAGAACACAGAGCGGTTTCTCAGAAAGCTTCTTTCCAGTTTTGAACGGAAGATGTTTCCTTTTTCACCATAGCCCTCTATGGGCTTCCAAATATCCCTTTGCCAATTCCACAAGAACAGCCTTAGCGAAAGGCTTCTTGAAGGGAAAGATGTAACTCCGTGAGATGAATTAACAGAACTCAGAGCGGTTTCTCAGAAAGCTTCTTTCCAGTTTTGAACGGAAGATATTTCCTTTTTGACCATAGCCCTCTATGGGCTTCCAAATATCCCTTTGCCAATTCCACAAGAACAGCCTTAGCGAAAGGTTTCTTCAACGGAAAGATGTAACTCTGGAAGACGAATTAACAGAACACAGAGCGGTATCTCAGAAAGCTTCTTTCCAGTTTTGAACGGAAGATATTTCCTTTTTCACCATAGCCCTCTATGGGCTTCCAAATATCCCTTTGCCAATTCCACAAGAACAGCCTTAGCGAAAGGCTTCTTGAAGGGAAAGATGTAACTCTGTGAGACGAATTAACATAACAGAGAGCAGTTTCTCAGAAAGCTTCTTTCCAGTTTTGAACGGAAGATATTTCCTTTTTCACCATAGCCCTCTATGAGCTTCCGAATATCCCTTTGCCAATTCCACAAGAACAGCCTTAGCGAAACGCTTCTTGAAGGGAAAGATGTAACTCTGTGAGATGAATTAACAGAACACAGAGCAGTTTCTCAGAAAGCTTCTTTCCAGTTTTGAACGGAAGATATTTCCTTTTTCACCATAGCCCTCTATGGGCTTCCAAATATCCCTTTGCCAATTCCACAAGAACAGCCTTAGCGAAAGGCTTCTTGAAGGGAAAGATGTAACTCAGTGAGATGAATTAACAGAACACAGAGCAGTTTCTCAGAAAGCTTCTTTCCAGTTTTGAACGGAAGATATTTCCTTTTTCACCATAGCCCTCTATGGGCTTCCAAATATCCCTTTGCCAATTCCACAAGAACAGCCTTAGCGAAAGGCTTCCTGAAGGGAAAGATGTAACTCTGTGAGACGAATTAACAGAACACAGAGCAGTTTCTCAGCAAGCTTCTTTCCAGTTTTGAACGGAAGATATTTCCTTTTTCACCATAGCCCTCTATGGGCTTCCAAATATCCCTTTGCCAATTCCACAAGAACAGCCTTAGCGAAAGGCTTCTTGAAGGGAAAGATGTAACTCTGTGAGATGAATTAACAGAACACACAGCGGTTTCTCAGAAAGCTTCTTTCCACTTTTGAACGGAAGATATTTCCTTTTTCAAAATAGCCCTCTATGGGCTTCCAAATATCCCTTTGCCAATTCCACAAGAACAGCCTTAGCGAAAGGCTTCTTGAAGGGAAAGATGTAACTCTGTGAGACGAATTAACAGAACACAGAACAGTTTCTCAGAAAGCTTCTTTTCAGTTTTGAACGGAAGATATTTCCTTTTTGACCATAGCCCTCTATGGGCTTCCAAATATCCCTTTGCCAATTCCACAAGAACAGCCTTAGCGAAAGGCTTCTTGAAGGGAAAGATGTAACTCTGTGAGATGCATTAACAGAACACAGAGCAGTTTCTCAGAAAGCTTCTTTCCAGTTTTGAACGGAAGATATTTCCTTTTTCACCGTAGCCCTCTATGGGCTTCCAAATATCCCTTTGCCAATTCCACAAGAACAGCCTTAGCGAAAGGCTTCTTGAAGGGAAAGATGTAACTCTGTGAGATGAATTAACAGAACACAGAGCAGTTTCTCAGAAAGCTTCTTTCCAGTTTTGAACGGAAGATATTTCCTTTTTCACCATAGCCCTCTATGGGCTTCCAAATATCCCTTTGCCAATTCCACAAGAACAGCCTTAGCGAAAGGCTTCCTTAAGGGAAAGATGTAACTCTGTGAGACGAATTAACAGAACACAGAGCAGTTTCTCAGAAAGCTTCTTTCCAGGTTTGAACGGAAGATATTTCCTTTTTCACCATAGCCCTCTATGGGCTTCCAAATATCCCTTTGCCAATTCCACAAGAAGAGACTTAGCAAAAGGCTTCTTGAAGGGAATGATGTAACTCTGTGAGATGAATTAACAGAACACAGAGCAGTTTCTCAGAAAGCTTCTTTCCAGTTTTGAACGGAAGATATTCCCTATTTCACCATAGCCCGCTATGGGCTTCCAAATATCCCTTTGCCAATTCTAAAAGAAGAGCCTTAGCGAAAGGCTTCTTGAAGGGAAAGATGTAACTCTGTGAGATGAATTAACAGAACACAGAGCAGTTTCTCAGAAAGCTTCTTTCCAGTTTTGAACGGAAGGTATTTCCTTTTTCACCATAGCCCTCTATGGGCTTGCAAATATCCCTTTGCCAATTGCACAAGAACAGCCTTATCGAAAGGCTTCTTGAAGGGAAAGATGTAACTCTGTGAGATGCATTAACAGACCACAGAGCAGTTTCTCAGAAAGCTTCTTTCCAGTTTTGAACGGAAGATATTTCCTTTTTCACCATAGCCCTCTATGGGCTTCCAAATATCCCTTTGCCAATTCCACAAGAACAGCCTTAGCGAAAGGCTTCTTCAAGGGAAAGATGTAACTCTGTGAGATGAATTAACAGAACACAGAGCAGTTTCTCAGAAAGTTTCTTTCCAGTTTTGAACCGAAGATATTTCCTTTTTCACCATAGCCCTCTATGGGCTTCCAAATATCCCTTTGCCCATTCCACAAGAACAGCCTTATCGAAAGGCTTCTTGAAGGGAAAGATGTAACTCTGTGAGACGAATTAACAGAATACAGAGCAGTTACTCAGAAAGCTTCTTTCCAGTTTTGAACGGAAGATATTTCCTTTTTCACCATAGCCCTCTATGGGCTTCCAAATATCCCTTTGCCAATTCCACAAGAACAGCCTTAGCGAAAGGCTTCTTCAAGGGAAAGATGTAACTCTGTGAGATGAATTAACAGAACACAGAGCAGTTTCTCAGAAAGCTTCTTTCCAGTTTTGAACGGAAGATATTTCCTTTTTCACCATAGCCCTCTATGGGCTTCCAAATATCCCTTTGCCAATTCCACAAGAACAGCCTTAGCGAAAGGCTTCTTGAAGGGAAAGATGTAACTCTGTGAGATGAATTAACAGAACACAGAGCAGTTTCTCAGAAAGCTTCTTTCCAGTTTTGAACGGAACGTATTTCCTTTTTCACCATAGCCCTCTATGGGCTTCCAAATATCCCTTTGCCAATTGTACAAGAACAGCCTTAGCGAAAGGCTTCATGAAGGGAAAGATGTAACTCTGTGAGATGCATTAACAGAACACAGAGCAGTTTCTCAGAAAGCTTCTTTCCAGTTTTGAACGGAAGATGTTTCCTTTTTCACCATAGCCCTCTATGGGCTTCCAAATATCCCTTTGCCAATTCCACAAGAACAGCCTTAGCGAAAGGCTTCTTGAAGGGAAAGATGTAACTCTGTGAGATGAATTAACAGAACACAGAGAAGTTTTTCAGAAAGCTACTTTCCAGTTTTGAACGGAAGATATTTCCTTTTTCACCATAGAGCTCTATGGGCTTCCAAATATCCCTTTGCCAATTCCACAAGAACAGCCTTAGCGAAAGGCTTCTTGAAGGGAAAGATGTATCTCTGTGAGACGAATTAACAGAACACAGAGCGGTTTCTCAGAAAGCTTCTTTCCAGTTTTGAACGGAAGATATTTCCTTTTTCACCATAGCCCTCTATGGGCTTCCAAATATCCCTTTGCCAATTCCACAAGAACAGCCTTAGCGAAAGGCTTCTTGACTGGAAAGATGTAACTCTGTGAGACGAATTAACAGAACACAGAGCGGTTTCTCAGAAAGCTTCTTTCCAGTTTTGAACGGAAGGTATTTCCTTTTTGACCATAGCCCTCTATGGGCTTCCAAATATCCCTTTGCCAATTCCACAAGAACAGCCTTAGCGAAAGGCTTCTTGAACGGAAAGATGTAACTCTGTGAGATGAATTAACAGAACACAGAGCGGTTTCTCAGAAAGCTTCTTTCCAGTTTTGAACGGAAGATATTTCCTTTTTCACCATAGCCCTCTATGGGCTTCCAAATATCCCTTTGCCAATTCCACAAGAACAGCCTTAGCGAAAGGCTTCTTGAAGGGAAAGATGTAACTCTGTGAGACGAATTAACAGAACACAGAGCAGTTTCTCAGAAAGCTTCTTTCCAGTTTTGAACGGAAGATATTTCCTTTTTCACCATAGCCCTCTATGGGCTTCCAAATATCCCTTTGCCAATTCCACAAGAACAGCCTTAGCGAAAGGCTTCTTCAAGGGAAAGATGTAACTCTGTGAGATGAATTAACAGAACACAGAGCAGTTTTTCAGAAAGCTTCTTTCCAGTTTTGAACGGAAGATATTTCCTTTTTCACCATAGCCCTCTATGGGCTTCCAAATATCCCTTTGCCAATTCCAAAAGAAGAGCCTTAGCGAAAGGCTTCTTGAAGGGAAAGATGTAACTCTGTGAGATGAATTAACAGAACACAGAGCAGTTTCTCAGAAAGCTTCTTTCCAGTTTTGAACGGAAGATATTTCCTTTTTGACCATAGCCCTCTATGGGCTTCCAAATATCCCTTTGCCAATTCCACAAGAACAGCCTTAGCGAAAGGCTTCTTGAACGGAAAGATGTAACTCTGTGAGACGAATTAACAGAACACAGAGCGGTTTCTCAGAAAGCTTCTTTCCAGTTTTGAACGGAAGGTATTTCCTTTTTGACCATAGCCCTCTATGGGCTTCCAAATATCCCTTTGCCAATTCCACAAGAACAGCCTTAGCGAAAGGCTTCTTGAACGGAAAGATGTAACTCTGTGAGATGAATTAACAGAACACAGAGCGGTTTCTCAGAAAGCTTCTTTCCAGTTTTGAACGGAAGATATTTCCTTTTTCACCATAGCCCTCTATGGGCTTCCAAATATCCCTTTGCCAATTCCACAAGAACAGCCTTAGCGAAAGGCTTCTTGAAGGGAAAGATGTAACTCTGTGAGACGAATTAACAGAACACAGAGCAGTTTCTCAGAAAGCTTCTTTCCAGTTTTGAACGGAAGATATTTCCTTTTTCACCATAGCCCTCTATGGGCTTCCAAATATCCCTTTGCCAATTCCACAAGAACAGCCTTAGCGAAAGGCTTCTTGAAGGGAAAGATGTAACTCTGTGAGACGAATTTACAGAACACAGAGCAGTTTCTCAGAAAGCTTCTTTCCAGTTTTGAACGGAAGATATTTCCTTTTTCACCATAGCCCTCTATGGGCTTCCAAATATCCCTTTGCCAATTCCACAAGAACAGCCTTAGCGAAAGGCTTCTTGAAGGGAAAGATGTAACTCTGTGAGATGAATTAACAGAACACAGAGCAGTTTCTCAGAAAGCTTCTTTCCAGTTTTGAACGGAAGATATTTCCTTTTTCACCATAGCCCTCTATGGGCTTCCAAATATCCCTTTGCCAATTCCACAAGAACAGCCTTAGCGAAAGGCTTCCTGAAGGGAAAGATGTAACTCTGTGAGACGAATTAACAGAACACAGAGCAGTTTCTCAGCAAGCTTCTTTCCAGTTTTGAACGGAAGATATTTCCTTTTTCACCATAGCCCTCTATGGGCTTCCAAATATCCCTTTGCCAATTCCACAAGAACAGCCTTAGCGAAAGGCTTCTTGAAGGGAAAGATGTAACTCTGTGAGATGAATTAACAGAACACAGAGCGGTTTCTCAGAAAGCTTCTTTCCACTTTTGAACGGAAGATATTTCCTTTTTCAAAATAGCCCTCTATGGGCTTCCAAATATCCCTTTGCCAATTCCACAAGAACAGCCTTAGCGAAAGGCTTCTTGAAGGGAAAGATGTAACTCTGTGAGACGAATTAACAGAACACAGAGCAGTTTCTCAGAAAGCTTCTTTTCAGTTTTGAACGGAAGATATTTCCTTTTTGACCATAGCCCTCTATGGGCTTCCAAATATCCCTTTGCCAATTCCACAAGAACAGCCTTAGCGAAAGGCTTCTTGAAGGGAAA
Organism: Chlorocebus sabaeus; assembly: GCF_047675955.1. Classification (NCBI taxonomy): domain Eukaryota; kingdom Metazoa; phylum Chordata; class Mammalia; order Primates; family Cercopithecidae; genus Chlorocebus; species Chlorocebus sabaeus. The sequence goes on from NW_027327615.1 coordinate 1,676,265, forward strand.
GATGTAACTCTGTGAGATGCATTAACAGAACACAGAGCAGTTTCTCAGAAAGCTTCTTTCCAGTTTTGAACGGAAGATATTTCCTTTTTCACCATAGCCCTCTATGGGCTTCCAAATATCCCTTTGCCAATTCCACAAGAAGAGACTTAGCGAAAGGCTTCTTGAAGGGAATGATGTAACTCTGTGAGATGAATTAACAGAACACAGAGCAGTTTCTCAGAAAGCTTCTTTCCAGTTTTGAACGGAAGATATTCCCTTTTTCACCATAGCCCTCTATGGGCTTCCAAATATCCCTTTGCCAATTCCAAAAGAAGAGCCTTAGCGAAAGGCTTCTTGAAGGGAAAGATGTAACTCTGTGAGATGAATTAACAGAACACAGAGCAGTTTCTCAGAAAGCTTCTTTCCAGTTTTGAACGGAAGGTATTTCCTTTTTCACCATAGCCCTCTATGGGCTTGCAAATATCCCTTTGCCAATTGCACAAGAACAGCCTTATCGAAAGGCTTCTTGAAGGGAAAGATGTAACTCTGTGAGATGCATTAACAGACCACAGAGCAGTTTCTCAGAAAGCTTCTTTCCAGTTTTGAACGGAAGATATTTCCTTTTTCACCATAGCCCTCTATGGGCTTCCAAATATCCCTTTGCCCATTCCACAAGAACAGCCTTATCGAAAGGCTTCTTGAAGGGAAAGATGTAACTCTGTGAGACGAATTAACAGAATACAGAGCAGTTACTCAGAAAGCTTCTTTCCAGTTTTGAACGGAAGATATTTCCTTTTTCACCATAGCCCTCTATGGGCCTCCAAATATCCCTTTGCCAATTCCACAAGAACAGCCTTAGCGAAAGGCTTCTTCAAGGGAAAGATGTAACTCTGTGAGATGAATTAACAGAACACAGAGCAGTTTCTCAGAAAGCTTCTTTCCAGTTTTGAACGGAACGTATTTCCTTTTTCACCATAGCCCTCTATGGGCTTCCAAATATCCCTTTGCCAATTGTACAAGAACAGCCTTAGCGAAAGGCTTCATGAAGGGAAAGATGTAACTCTGTGAGATGCATTAACAAAACACAGAGCAGTTTCTCAGAAAGCTTCTTTCCAGTTTTGAACGGAAGATGTTTCCTTTTTCACCATAGCCCTCTATGGGCTTCCAAATATCCCTTTGCCATTCCACAAGAACAGCCTTAGCGAAAGGCTTCTTGAAGGGAAAGATGTAACTCTGTGAGATGAATTAACAGAACACAGAGAAGTTTTTCAGAAAGCTACTTTCCAGTTTTGAACGGAAGATATTTCCTTTTTCACCATAGAGCTCTATGGGCTTCCAAATATCCCTTTGCCAATTCCACAAGAACAGCCTTAGCGAAAGGCTTCTTGAAGGGAAAGATGTAACTCTGTGAGACGAATTAACAGAACAAAGAGCAGTTTCTCAGAAAGCTTCTTTCCAGTTTTGAACGGAAGATATTTCCTTATTCACCATAGCCCTCTATGGGCTTCCAAATATCCCTTTGCCAATTCCACAAGAACAGCCTTAGCGAAAGGCTTCTTCAAGGGAAAGATGTAACTCTGTGAGATGAATTAACAGAACACAGAGCAGTTTCTCAGAAAGCTTCTTTCCAGTTTTGAACGGAAGATATTTCCTTTTTCACAATAGCCCTCTATGGGCTTCCAAATATCCCTTTGCCAATTCCAAAAGAAGAGCCTTAGCGAAAGGCTTCTTGAAGGGAAAGATGTAACTCTGTGAGATGAATTAACAGAACACAGAGCAGTTTCTCAGAAAGCTTCTTTCCAGTTTTGAACGGAAGATATTTCCTTTTTGACCATAGCCCTCTATGGGCTTCCAAATATCCCTTTGCCAATTCCACAAGAACAGCCTTAGCGAAAGGCTTCTTGAACGGAAAGATGTAACTCTGTGAGACGAATTAACAGAACACAGAGCGGTTTCTCAGAAAGCTTCTTTCCAGTTTTGAACGGAAGGTATTTCCTTTTTGACCATAGCCCTCTATGGGCTTCCAAATATCCCTTTGCCAATTCCACAAGAACAGCCTTAGCGAAAGGCTTCTTGAACGGAAAGATGTAACTCTGTGAGATGAATTAACAGAACACAGAGCGGTTTCTCAGAAAGCTTCTTTCCAGTTTTGAACGGAAGATATTTCCTTTTTCACCATAGCCCTCTATGGGCTTCCAAATATCCCTTTGCCAATTCCACAAGAACAGCCTTAGCGAAAGGCTTCTTGAAGGGAAAGATGTAACTCTGTGAGACGAATTAACAGAACACAGAGCAGTTTCTCAGAAAGCTTCTTTCCAGTTTTGAACGGAAGATATTTCCTTTTTCACCATAGCCCTCTATGGGCTTCCAAATATCCCTTTGCCAATTCCACAAGAACAGCCTTAGCGAAAGGCTTCTTGAAGGGAAAGATGTAACTCTGTGAGATGAATTAACAGAACACAGAGCAGTTTCTCAGAAAGCTTCTTTCCAGTTTTGAACGGAAGATATTTCCTTTTTCACCATAGCCCTCTATGGGCTTCCAAATATCCCTTTGCCAATTCCACAAGAACAGCCTTAGCGAAAGGCTTCCTGAAGGGAAAGATGTAACTCTGTGAGACGAATTAACAGAACACAGAGCAGTTTCTCAGAAAGCTTCTTTCCAGTTTTGAACGGAAGATATTTCCTTTTACACCATAGCCCTCTATGGGCTTCCAAATATCCCTTTGCCAATTCCACAAGAAGAGCCTTAGCGAAAGGCTTCTTGAAGGGAATGATGTAACTCTGTGAGATGAATTAACAGAACACAGACCGGTTTCTCAGAAAGCTTCTTTCCAGTTTTGAACGGAAGATATTTCCTTTTTCACCATAGCCCTCTATGGGCTTCCAAATATCCCTTTGCCAATTCCACAAGAACAGCCTTAGCGAAAGGCTTCTTGAAGGGAAAGATGTAACTCTGTGAGACGAATTAACAGAACACAGAGCAGTTTCTCAGAAAGCTTCTTTTCAGTTTTGAACGGAAGATATTTCCTTTTTGACCATAGCCCTCTATGGGCTTCCAAATATCCCTTTGCCAATTCCACAAGAACAGCCTTTGCGAAAGGCTTCTTGAAGGGAAAGATGTAACTCTGTGAGATGCATTAACAGAACACAGAGCAGTTTCTCAGAAAGCTTCTTTCCAGTTTTGAACGGAAGATATTTCCTTTTTCACTGTAGCCCTCTATGGGCTTCCAAATATCCCTTTGCCAATTCCACAAGAACAGCCTTAGCGAAAGGCTTCTTGAAGGGAAAGATGTAACTCTGTGAGATGAATTAACAGAACACAAAGCAGTTTCTCAGAAAGCTTCTTTCCAGTTTTGAACGGAAGGTATTTCCTTTTTCACCATAGCCCTCTATGGGCTTCCAAATATCCCTTTGCCAATTCCACAAGAACAGCCTTAGCGAAAGGCTTCCTTAAGGGAAAGATGTAACTCTGTGAGACGAATTAACAGAACACAGAGCAGTTTCTCAGAAAGCTTCTTTCCAGTTTTGAACGGAAGATATTTCCTTTTTCACCATAGCCCTCTATGGGCTTCCAAATATCCCTTAGCCAATTCCACAAGAAGAGACTTAGCGAAAGGCTTCTTGAAGGGAATGATGTAACTCTGTGAGATGAATTAACAGAACACAGAGCAGTTTCTCAGAAAGCTTCTTTCCAGTTTTGAACGGAAGATATTCCCTTTTTCACCATAGCCCTCTATGGGCTTCCAAATATCCCTTTGCCAATTCCAAAAGAAGAGCCTTAGCGAAAGGCTTCTTGAAGGGAAAGATGTAACTCTGTGAGATGAATTAACAGAACACAGAGCAGTTTCTCAGAAAGCTTCTTTCCAGTTTTGAACGGAAGGTATTTCCTTTTTCACCATAGCCCTCTATGGGCTTGCAAATATCCCTTTGCCAATTGCACAAGAACAGCCTTATCGAAAGGCTTCTTGAAGGGAAAGATGTAACTCTGTGAGATGCATTAACAGACCACAGAGCAGTTTCTCAGAAAGCTTCTTTCCAGTTTTGAACGGAAGATATTTCCTTTTTCACCATAGCCCTCTATGGGCTTCCAAATATCCCTTTGCCCATTCCACAAGAACAGCCTTATCGAAAGGCTTCTTGAAGGGAAAGATGTAACTCTGTGAGACGAATTAACAGAATACAGAGCAGTTACTCAGAAAGCTTCTTTCCAGTTTTGAACGGAAGATATTTCCTTTTTCACCATAGCCCTCTATGGGCTTCCAAATATCCCTTTGCCAATTCCACAAGAACAGCCTTAGCGAAAGGCTTCTTCAAGGGAAAGATGTAACTCTGTGAGATGAATTAACAGAACACAGAGCAGTTTCTCAGAAAGCTTCTTTCCAGTTTTGAACGGAACGTATTTCCTTTTTCACCATAGCCCTCTATGGGCTTCCAAATATCCCTTTGCCAATTGTACAAGAACAGCCTTAGCGAAAGGCTTCATGAAGGGAAAGATGTAACTCTGTGAGATGCATTAACAGAACACAGAGCAGTTTCTCAGAAAGCTTCTTTCCAGTTTTGAACGGAAGATGTTTCCTTTTTCACCATAGCCCTCTATGGGCTTCCAAATATCCCTTTGCCATTCCACAAGAACAGCCTTAGCGAAAGGCTTCTTGAAGGGAAAGATGTAACCCTGTGAGATGAATTAACAGAACACAGAGAAGTTTTTCAGAAAGCTACTTTCCAGTTTTGAACGGAAGATATTTCCTTTTTCACCATAGAGCTCTATGGGCTTCCAAATATCCCTTTGCCAATTCCACAAGAACAGCCTTAGCGAAAGGCTTCTTGAAGGGAAAGATGTAACTCTGTGAGACGAATTAACAGAACAAAGAGCAGTTTCTCAGAAAGCTTCTTTCCAGTTTTGAACGGAAGATATTTCCTTATTCACCATAGCCCTCTATGGGCTTCCAAATATCCCTTTGCCAATTCCACAAGAACAGCCTTAGCGAAAGGCTTCTTCAAGGGAAAGATGTAACTCTGTGAGATGAATTAACAGAACACAGAGCAGTTTCTCAGAAAGCTTCTTTCCAGTTTTGAACGGAAGATATTTCCTTTTTCACCATAGCCCTCTATGGGCTTCCAAATATCCCTTTGCCAATTCCAAAAGAAGAGCCTTAGCGAAAGGCTTCTTGAAGGGAAAGATGTAACTCTGTGAGATGAATTAACAGAACACAGAGCAGTTTCTCAGAAAGCTTCTTTCCAGTTTTGAACGGAAGATATTTCCTTTTTCACCATAGCCCTCTATGGGCTTCCAAATATCCCTTTGCCAATTCCACAAGAACAGCCTTAGCGAAAGGCTTCTTGAACGGAAAGATGTAACTCTGTGAGACGAATTAACAGAACACAGAGCGGTTTCTCAGAAAGCTTCTTTCCAGTTTTGAACGGAAGGTATTTCCTTTTTGACCATAGCCCTCTATGGGCTTCCAAATATCCCTTTGCCAATTCCACAAGAACAGCCTTAGCGAAAGGCTTCTTGAACGGAAAGATGTAACTCTGTGAGATGAATTAACAGAACACAGAGCGGTTTCTCAGAAAGCTTCTTTCCAGTTTTGAACGGAAGATATTTCCTTTTTCACCATAGCCCTCTATGGGCTTCCAAATATCCCTTTGCCAATTCCACAAGAACAGCCTTAGCGAAAGGCTTCTTGAAGGGAAAGATGTAACTCTGTGAGATGAATTAACAGAACACAGAGCAGTTTCTCAGAAAGCTTCTTTCCAGTTTTGAACGGAAGATATTTCCTTTTTCACCATAGCCCTCTATGGGCTTCCAAATATCCCTTTGCCAATTCCACAAGAACAGCCTTAGCGAAAGGCTTCCTGAAGGGAAAGATGTAACTCTGTGAGACGAATTAACAGAACACAGAGCAGTTTCTCAGAAAGCTTCTTTCCAGTTTTGAACGGAAGATATTTCCTTTTACACCATAGCCCTCTATGGGCTTCCAAATATCCCTTTGCCAATTCCACAAGAAGAGCCTTAGCGAAAGGCTTCTTGAAGGGAATGATGTAACTCTGTGAGATTAATTAACAGAACACAGACCGGTTTCTCAGAAAGCTTCTTTCCAGTTTTGAACGGAAGATATTTCCTTTTTCACCATAGCCCTCTATGGGCTTCCAAATATCCCTTTGCCAATTCCACAAGAACAGCCTTAGCGAAAGGCTTCTTGAAGGGAAGGATGTATCTCTGTGAGACGAATTAACAGAACACAGAGCGGTTTCTCAGAAAGCTTCTTTCCAGTTTTGAACGGAAGATATTTCCTTTTTCACCATAGCCCTCTATGGGCTTCCAAATATCCCTTTGCCAATTCCACAAGAACAGCCTTAGCGAAAGGCTTCTTGAAGGGAAAGATGTAACTCTGTGAGATGCATTAACAGAACACAGAGCAGTTTCTCAGAAAGCTTCTCTCCAGTTTTGAAAGGAAGATATTTCCTTTTTCACCATAGCCCTCTATGGGCTTCCAAATATCCCTTTGCCAATTCCACAATAACAGCCTTAGCGAAAGGCTTCTTGAAGGGAAAGATGTAACTCTGTGAGATGAATTAACAGAACACAGAGCTGTTTCTCAGAAAGCTACTTTCCAGTGTTGAACGGAAGATATATCCTTTTTCACCATAGCCCTCTATGGGCTTCCAAATATCCCTTTGCCAATTCCACAAGAACAGCCTTAGCGAAAGGCTTCTTGAAGGGAAAGATGTAACTCTGTGAGACGAATTAACAGAACACAAAGCAGTTTCTCAGAAAGCTTCTTTCCAGTTTTGAACGGAAGATATTTCCTTTTTCACCATAGCCCTCTATGGGCTTCAAAATATCCCTTTGCCAATTCCACAAGAACAGCCTTAGCGAAAGGCTTCTTGAAGGGAAAGATGTAACTCTGTGAGACGAATTAACAGAACACAGAGCAGTTTCTCAGAAAGCTTCTTTCCACTTTTGAACGGAAGATATTTCCTTTTTCACCATAGCCCTCTATGGGCTTCCAAATATCTCTTTGCCAATTCCACAAGAACAGCCTTAGCGAAAGGCTTCTTGAAGGGAAAGATGTAACTCTGTGAGATGAATTAACAGAACACAGAGCAGTTTCTCAGAAAGCTTCTTTCCAGTTTTGAACGGAAGATATTTCCTTTTTCACCATAGCCCTCTACGGGCTTCAAAATATCCCTTTGCCAATTCCACAAGAACAGCCTTAGCGAAAGGCTTCTTGAAGGGAAAGATGTAACTCCGTGAGATGAATTAACAGAACTCAGAGCGGTTTCTCAGAAAGCTTCTTTCCAGTTTTGAACGGAAGATATTTCCTTTTTGACCATAGCCCTCTATGGGCTTCCAAATATCCCTTTGCCAATTCCACAAGAACAGCCTTAGCGAAAGGTTTCTTCAACGGAAAGATGTAACTCTGGAAGACGAATTAACAGAACACAGAGCGGTTTCTCAGAAAGCTTCTTTCCAGTTTTGAACGGAAGATATTTTCTTTTTCACCATAGCCCTCTATGGGCTTCCAAATATCCCTTTGCCAATTCCACAAGAACAGCCTTAGCGAAAGGCTTCTTTAAGGGAAAGATGTAACTCTGTGAGATGAATTAACAGAACACAGACCGGTTTCTCAGAAAGCTTCTTTCCAGTTTTGAACGGAAGATGTTTCCTTTTTCACCATAGCCCTCTATGGGCTTCCAAATATCCCTTTGCCAATTCCACAAGAACAGCCTTAGCGAAAGGCTTCTTGAAGGGAAAGATGTAACTCCGTGAGATGAATTAACAGAACTCAGAGCGGTTTCTCAGAAAGCTTCTTTCCAGTTTTGAACGGAAGATATTTCCTTTTTGACCACAGCCCTCTATGGGCTTCCAAATATCCCTTTGCCAATTCCACAAGAACAGCCTTAGCGAAAGGTTTCTTCAACGGAAAGATGTAACTCTGGAAGACGAATTAACAGAACACAGAGCGGTATCTCAGAAAGCTTCTTTCCAGTTTTGAACGGAAGATATTTCCTTTTTCACCATAGCCCTCTATGGGCTTCCAAATATCCCTTTGCCAATTCCACAAGAACAGCCTTAGCGAAAGGCTTCTTGAAGGGAAAGATGTAACTCTGTGAGATGAATTAACAGAACACAGAGCAGTTTCTCAGAAAGCTTCTTTCCAGTTTTGAACGGAAGATGTTTCCTTTTCCACCATAGCCCTCTATGGGCTTCCAAATATCCCTTTGCCAATTCCACAAGAACAGCCTTAGCGAAAGGCTTCTTGAAGGGAAAGATGTAACCCTGTGAGATGAATTAACAGAACACAGAGCAGTTTCTCAGAAACCTTCTTTCCAGTTTTGAACGGAAGATATTACCTTTTTCACCATAGCCCTCTCTGGGCTTCCAAATATCCCTTTGCCAATTCCACAAGAACAGCCTTAGCGAAAGGCTTCTTGAAGGGAAAGATGTAACTCTGTGAGATGAATTAACAGAACACAGAGCGGTTTCTCAGAAAGCCTCTTTCAAGTTTTGAACGGAAGATATTTCCTTTTTCACCATAGCCATCTATGGGCTTCCAAATATCCCTTTGCCAATTCCACAAGAACAGCCTTAGCGAAAGGCTTCTTGAAGGGAAAGATGTAACTCTGTGAGACGAATTAACATAACAGAGAGCAGTTTCTCAGAAAGCTTCTTTCCAGTTTTGAACGGAAGATATTTCCTTTTTCACCATAGCCCTCTATGGGCTTCCAAATATCCCTTTGCCAATTCCACAAGAACAGCCTTAGCGAAAGGCTTCTTGAACGGAAAGATGTAACTCTGTGAGATGAATTAACAGAACACAGAGCAGTTTCTCAGAAAGCTTCTTTCCAGTTTTGAACGGAAGGTATTTCCTTTTTGACCATAGCCCTCTATGGGCTTCCAAATATCCCTTTGCCAATTCCACAAGAACAGCCTTAGCGAAAGGCTTCTTGAAGGGAAAGATGTATCTATGTGAGATGAATTAACAGAACACAGAGCGGTTTCTCAGAAAGCTTCTTTCCAGTTTTGAACGGAAGATATTTCCTTTTTCACCATAGCCCTCTATGGGCTTCCAAATATCCCTTTGCCAATTCCACAAGAACAGCCTTATCGAAAGGCTTCTTGAAGGGAAAGATGTAACTCTGTGAGACGAATTAACAGAACACAGAGCAGTTTCTCAGAAAGCTTCTTTCCAGTTTTGAACGGAAGATATTTCCTTTTTCACCATAGCCCTCTATGGGCTTCCAAATATCCCTTTGCCAATTCCACAAGAACAGCCTTAGCGAAAGGCTTCTTGAAGGGAAAGATGTAACTCTGTGAGATGAATTAACAGAACACAGAGCAGTTTCTCAGAAAGCTTCTTTCCAGTTTTGAACGGAAGATATTTCCTTTTTCACCATAGCCCTCTATGGGCTTCCAAATATCCCTTTGCCAATTCCACAAGAACAGCCTTAGCGAAAGGCTTCCTGAAGGGAAAGATGTAACTCTGTGAGACGAATTAACAGAACACAGAGCAGTTTCTCAGAAAGCTTCTTTCCAGTTTTGAACGGAAGATATTTCCTTTTTCACCATAGCCCTCTATGGGCTTCCAAATATCCCTTTGCCAATTCCACAAGAAGAGCCTTAGCGAAAGGCTTCTTGAAGGGAATGATGTAACTCTGTGAGATGAATTAACAGAACACAGACCGGTTTCTCAGAAAGCTTCTTTCCAGTTTTGAACGGAAGATATTTCCTTTTTCACCATAGCCCTCTATGGGCTTCCAAATATCCCTTTGCCAATTCCACAAGAACAGCCTTAGCGAAAGGCTTCTTGAAGGGAAAGATGTATCTCTGTGAGACGAATTAACAGAACACAGAGCGGTTTCTCAGAAAGCTTCTTTCCAGTTTTGAACGGAAGATATTTCCTTTTTCACCATAGCCCTCTATGGGCTTCCAAATATCCCTTTGCCAATTCCACAAGAACAGCCTTAGCGAAAGGCTTCTTGAAGGGAAAGATGTAACTCTGTGAGATGCATTAACAGAACACAGAGCAGTTTCTCAGAAAGCTTCTCTCCAGTTTTGAAAGGAAGATATTTCCTTTTTCACCATAGCCCTCTATGGGCTTCCAAATATCCCTTTGCCAATTCCACAATAACAGCCTTAGCGAAAGGCTTCTTGAAGGGAAAGATGTAACTCTGTGAGATGAATTAACAGAACACAGAGCTGTTTCTCAGAAGCTACTTTCCAGTGTTGAACGGAAGATATATCCTTTTTCACCATAGCCCTCTATGGGCTTCCAAATATCCCTTTGCCAATTCCACAAGAACAGCCTTAGCGAAAGGCTTCTTGAAGGGAAAGATGTAACTCTGTGAGACGAATTAACAGAACACAAAGCAGTTTCTCAGAAAGCTTCTTTCCAGTTTTGAACGGAAGATATTTCCTTTTTCACCATAGCCCTCTATGGGCTTCAAAATATCTCTTTGCCAATTCCACAAGAACAGCCTTAGCGAAAGGCTTCTTGAAGGGAAAGATGTAACCCTGTGAGATGAATTAACAGAACACAGAGCAGTTTCTCAGAAACCTTCTTTCCAGTTTTGAACGGAAGATATTTCCTTTTTCACCATAGCCCTCTATGGGCTTCCAAATATCCCTTTGCCAATTCCACAAGAACAGCCTTAGCGAAAGGCTTCCTGAAGGGAAAGATGTAACTCTGTGAGACGAATTAACAGAACACAGAGCAGTTTCTCAGCAAGCTTCTTTCCAGTTTTGAAGGGAAGATATTTCCTTTTTGACCATAGCCCTCTATGGGCTTCCAAATATCCCTTTGCCAATTCCACAAGAACAGCCTTAGCGAAAGGCTTCTTGAAGGGAAAGATGTAACTCTGTGAGATGAATTAACAGAACACAGAGCGGTTTCTCAGAAAGCTTCTTTCCAGTTTTGAACGGAAGATATTTCCTTTTTCACCATAGCCCTCTATGGGCTTCCAAATATCCCTTTGCCAATTCCACAAGAACAGCCTTAGCGAAAGGCTTCTTGAAGGGAAAGATGTAACTCTGTGAGACGAATTAACAGAACACAGAGCAGTTTCTCAGAAAGCTTCTTTCCAGTTTTGAACGGAAGATATTTCCTTTTTCACCATAGCCCTCTATGGGCTTCCAAATATCCCTTTGCCAATTCCACAAGAACAGCCTTAGCGAGAGGCTTCTTGAAGGGAAAGATGTAACTCTGTGAGATGAATTAACAGAACACAGAGCAGTTTCTCAGAAAGCTTCTTTCCAGTTTTGAACGGAAGATATTTCCTTTTTCACCATAGCCCTCTCTGGGCTTCCAAATATCCCTTTGCCAATTCCACAAGAACAGCCTTATCGAAAGGCTTCTTGAAGGGAAAGATGTAACTCTGTGAGATGAATTAACAGAACACAGAGCAGTTTCTCAGAAAGCTTCTTTCCAGTTTTGAACGGGAGATATTTCCTTTTTCAACATAGCCCTCTAAGGGCTTCCAAATATCCCTTTGCCAATTCCACAAGAACAGCCTTAGCGAAAGGCTTCTTCAAGGGAAAGATGTAACTCTGTGAGATGAATTAACAGAACACAGAGCAGTTTCTCAGAAAGCTTCTTTCCAGTTTTGAACGGAAGATATTTCCTTTTTCACCATAGCCCTCTATAGGCTTCCAAATATCCCTTTGCCAATTCCACAAGAACAGCCTTAGCGAAAGGCTTCTTGAAGGGAATGATGTAACTCTGTGAGATGAATTAACAGAACACAGAGCGGTTTCTCAGAAAGCTTCTTTCCAGTTTTGAACGGAAGATATTTCCTTTTTCACCATAGCCCTCTATGGGCTTCCAAATATCCCTTTTCCAATTCCACAAGAACAGCCTTAGCGAAAGGCTTCTTGAAGGGAAAGATGTAACTCGGTGAGACGAATTAATAGAACACAGAGCGGTTTCTCAGAAAGTTTCTTTCCAGTTTTGAACGGAAGATATTTCCTTTTTCACCATAGCCCTCTATGGGCTTCCAAATATCCCTTTGCCAATTCCACAAGAACAGCCTTAGCGAAAGGCTACTTGAAGGGAAAGATGTAACTCTGTGAGATGAATTAAAAGAACACAGAGCAGTTTATCAGAAAGCTTCTTTCCAGTTTTGAACGGAAGATATTTCCTTTTTCACCATAGCCCTCTATGGGCTTCCAAATATCCCTTTGCCAATTCCACAAGAACAGCCTTAGCGAAAGGCTTCTTGAAGGGAAAGATGTAACTCTGTGAGATGAATTAACAGAACACAGAGCAGTTTCTCAGAAAGCTTCTTTCCAGTTTTGAACGGAAGATATTTCCTTTTTCACCATAGCCCTCTATGGGCTTCCAAATATCCCTTTGCCAATTCCACAAGAACAGCCTTAGCGAAAGGCTTCTTGAAGGGAAAGATGTAACTCTGTGAGATGAATTAACAGAACACAGAGCGGTTTCTCAGAAAGCTTCTTTCCAGTTTTGAACGGAAGATATTTCCTTTTTCACCATAGCCCTCTATGGGCTTCCAAATATCCCTTTGCCAATTCCACAAGAACAGCCTTAGCGAAAGGCTTCTTGAAGGGAAAGATGTAACTCTGTGAGACGAATTAACAGAACACAGAGCAGTTTCTCAGAAAGCTTCTTTCCCGTTTTGAACGGAAGATATTTCCTTTTTCACCATAGCCCTCTATGGGCTTTCAAATATCCCTTTGCCAATTCCACAAGAACAGCCTTAGCGAAAGGCTTCTTGAAGGGAAAGATGTAACTCTGTGAGATGAATTAACAGAACACAGAGCAGTTTCTCAGAAAGCTTCTTTCCAGTTTTGAACGGAAGATATTTCCTTTTTCACCATAGCCCTCTATGGGCTTCCAAATATCCCTTTGCCAATTCCACAAGAACAGCCTTAGCGAAAGGCTTCTTGAAGGGAAAGATGTAACTCTGTGAGATGAATTAACAGAACACAGAGCGGTTTCTCAGAAAGCTTCTTTCCAGTTTTGAACGGAAGATATTTCCTTTTTCACCATAGCCCTCTATGGGCTTCCAAATATCCCTTTGCCAATTCCACAAGAACAGCCTTAGCGAAAGGCTTCTTGAAGGGAAAGATGTAACTCTGTGAGACGAATTAACAGAACACAGAGCAGTTTCTCAGAAAGCTTCTTTCCAGTTTTGAACGGAAGATATTTCCTTTTTCACCATAGCCCTCTATGGGCTTCCAAATATCCCTTTGCCAATTCCACAAGAACAGCATTAGCGAAAGGCTTCTTGAAGGGAAAGATGTAACTCTGTGAGATGAATTAACAGAACACAGAGCAGTTTCTCAGAAAGCTTCTTTCCAGTTTTGAACGGAAGATATTTCCTTTTTCACCATAGCCCTCTAAGGGCTTCCAAATATCCCTTTGCCAATTCCACAAGAACAGCCTTAGCGAAAGGCTTCCTGAAGGGAAAGATGTAACTCTGTGAGACGAATTAACAGAACACAGAGCAGTTTCTCAGAAAGCTTCTTTCCAGTTTTGAACGGAAGATATTTCCTTTTTCACCATAGCCCTCTATGGGCTTCCAAATATCCCTTTGCCAATTCCACAAGAAGAGCCTTAGCGAAAGGATTCTTGAAGGGAATGATGTAACTCTGTGAGATGAATTAACAGAACACAGACCGGTTTCTCAGAAAGCTTCTTTCCAGTTTTGAACGGAAGATATTTCCTTTTTCACCATAGCCCTCTATGGGCTTCCAAATATCCCTTTGCCAATTCCACAAGAACAGCCTTAGCGAAAGGCTTCTTGAAGGGAAAGATGTAACTCTGTGAGACGAATTAACAGAACACAGAGCAGTTTCTCAGAAAGCTTCTTTCCACTTTTGAACGGAAGATATTTCCTTTTTCACCATAGCCCTTTATGGGCTTCCAAATATCTCTTTGCCAATTCCACAAGAACAGCCTTAGCGAAAGGCTTCTTGAAGGGAAAGATGTAACTCTGTGAGATGAATTAACAGAACACAGAGCAGTTTCTCAGAAAGCTTCTTTCCAGTTTTGAACGGAAGATATTTCCTTTTTCACCATAGCCCTCTATGGGCTTCCAAATATCCCTTTGCCAATTCCACAAGAACAGCCTTAGCGAAAGGCTTCTTGAAGGGAAAGATGTAACTCCGTGAGATGAATTAACAGAACTCAGAGCGGTTTCTCAGAAAGCTTCTTTCCAGTTTTGAACGGAAGATATTTCCTTTTTCACCATAGCCCTCTATGGGCTTCCAAATATCCCTTTGCCAATTCCACAAGAACAGCCTTAGCGAAAGGTTTCTTCAAGGGAAAGATGTAACTCTGGAAGACGAATTAACAGAACACAGAGCGGTTTCTCAGAAAGCTTCTTTCCAGTTTTGAACGGAAGATATTTCCTTTTTCACCATAGCCCTCTATGGGCTTCCAAATATCCCTTTGCCAATTCCACAAGAACAGCCTTAGCGAAAGTCTTCTTCAAGGGAAAGATGTAACTCTGTGAGATGAATTAACAGAACACAGAGCAGTTTCTCAGAAAGCTTCTTTCCAGTTTTGAACGGAAGATGTTTCCTTTTTCACCATAGCCCTCTATGGGCTTCCAAATATCCCTTTGCCAATTCCACAAGAACAGCCTTAGCGAAAGGCTTCTTGAAGGGAAAGATGTAACCCTGTGAGATGAATTAACAGAACACAGAGCAGTTTCTCACAAACCTTCTTTCCAGTTTTGAACGGAAGATATTTCCTTTTTCACCATAGCCCTCTATGGGCTTCCAAATATCCCTTTGCCAATTCCACAAGAACAGCCTTAGCGAAAGGCTTCTTGAAGGGAAAGATGTAACTCTGTGAGATGAATTAACAGAACACAGAGCGGTTTCTCAGAAAGCCTCTTTCCAGTTTTGAACGGAAGATATTTCCTTTTTCACCATAGCCATCTATGGGCTTCCAAATATCCCTTTGCCAATTCCACAAGAACAGCCTTAGCGAAAGGCTTCTTCAAGGGAAAGATGTAACTCTGTGAGATGAATTAACAGAACACAGAGCGGTTTCTCAGAAAGCTTCTTTCCAGTTTTGAACGGAAGATATTTCCTTTTTCACCATAGCCCTCTATGGGCTTCCAAATATCCCTTTGCCAAATCCACAAGAACAGCCTTAGCGAAAGGCTTCTTGAAGGGAAAGATGTAACTCGGTGAGATTAATTAACAGAACACAGAGCGGTTTCTGAGAAAGTTTCTTTCCAGTTTTGAACGGAAGATATTTCCTTTTTCACCATAGCCCTCTATGAGCTTCCAAATATCCCTTTGCCAATTGCACAAGAACAGCCTTAGGGAAAGGCTTCATGAAGGGAAAGATGTAGCTCTGTGAGATGAATTAAATGAACACAGAGCAGTTTCTGAGAAAGCTTCTTTCCAGTTTTGAAGGGAAGGTATTTCCTTTTTCACCATAGCCGTCTATGGGCTTCCAAATATCCCTTTGCCAATTCCACAAGAACAGCCTTAGCGAAAGGCTTCTTGAAGGGAAAGATGTAACTCTGTGAGATGAATTAAAAGAACACAGAGCAGTTTCTCAGAAAGCTTCTTTCCAGTTTTGAACGGAAGATATTTCCTTTTTCACCATAGCCCTCTATGGGCTTTCAAATATCCCTTTGCCAATTACACAAGAACAGCCTTAGCGAAAGGCTTCTTGAAGGGAAAGATGTAACTCTGTGAGATGAATTAACAGAACACAGAGCAGTTTCTCAGAAAGCTTCTTTCCAGTTTTGAACGGAAGATATTTCCTTATTCACCATAGCCCTCTATGGGCTTCCAAATATCCCTTTGCCAATTCCACAAGAACAGCCTTAGCGAAAGGCTTCTTGAAGGGAAAGATGTAACTCTGTGAGATGAATTAACAGAACACAGAGCAGTTTCTCAGAAAGCTTCTTTCCAGTTTTGAACGGAAGATATTTCCTTTTTCACCATAGCCCTCTATGGGCTTCCAAATATCCCTTTGCCAATTCCAAAAGAAGAGCCTTAGCGAAAGGCTTCTTGAAGGGAAAGATGTAACTCTGTGAGATGAATGAACAGAACACAGAGCAGTTTCTCAGAAAGCTTCTTTCCAGTTTTGAACGGAAGATATTTCCTTTTTCACCATAGCCCTCTATGGGCTTCCAAATATCCCTTTGCCAATTCCACAAGAACAGCCTTAGCGAAAGGCTTCTTGAACGGAAAGATGTAACTCTGTGAGACGAATTAACAGAACACAGAGCGGTTTCTCAGAAAGCTTCTTTCCAGTTTTGAACGGAAGGTATTTCCTTTTTGACCATAGCCCTCTATGGGCTTCCAAATATCCCTTTGCCAATTCCACAAGAACAGCCTTAGCGAAAGGCTTCTTGAACGGAAAGATGTAACTCTGTGAGATGAATTAACAGAACACAGAGCGGTTTCTCAGAAAGCTTCTTTCCAGTTTTGAACGGAAGATATTTCCTTTTTCACCATAGCCCTCTATGGGCTTCCAAATATCCCTTTGCAATTCCACCAGAACAGCCTTAGCGAAAGGCTTCTTGAAGGGAAAGATGTAACTCTGTGAGACGAATTAACAGAACACAGAGCAGTTTCTCAGAAAGCTTCTTTCCAGTTTTGAACGGAAGATATTTCCTTTTTCACCATAGCCCTCTCTGGGCTTCCAAATATCCCTTTGCCAATTCCACAAGAACAGCCTTAGCGAAAGGCTTCTTGAAGGGAAAGATGTAACTCTGTGAGATGAATTAACAGAACACAGAGCAGTTTCTCAGAAAGCTTCTTTCCAGTTTTGAACGGAAGATATTTCCTTTTTCACCATAGCCCTCTATGGGCTTCCAAATATCCCTTTGCCAATTCCAAAAGAACAGCCTTATCGAAAGGCTTCTTGAAGGGAAAGATGTAACTCTGTGAGATGAATTAACAGAACACAGAGCAGTTTCTCAGAAAGCTTCTTTCCAGTTTTGAACGGAAGATATTTCCTTTTTCACCATAGCCCTCTAAGGGCTTCCAAATATCCCTTTGCCAATTCCACAAGAACAGCCTTAGCGAAAGGCTTCTTCAAGGGAAAGATGTAACTCTGTGAGATGAATTAACAGAACACAGAGCAGTTTCTCAGAAAGCTTCTTTCCAGTTTTGAACGGAAGATATTTCCTTTTTCACCATAGCCCTCTATGGGCTTCCAAATATCCCTTTGCCAATTCCACAAGAACAGCCTTAGCGAAAGGCTTCTTGAAGGGAAAGATGTAACTCTGTGAGATGAATTAACAGAACACAGAGCGGTTTCTCAGAAAGCTTCTTTCCAGTTTTGAACGGAAGATATTTCCTTTTTCACCATAGCCCTCTATGGGCTTCCAAATATCCCTTTTCCAATTCCACAAGAACAGCCTTAGCGAAAGGCTTCTTGAAGGGAAAGATGTAACTCGGTGAGATGAATTAATAGAACACTGAGCGGTTTCTCAGAAAGTTTCTTTCCAGTTTTGAACGGAAGATATTTCCTTTTTCACCATAGCCCTCTATGGGCTTCCAAATATCCCTTTGCCAACTCCACAAGAACAGCCTTAGCGAAAGGCTACTTGAAGGGAAAGATGTAACTCTGTGAGATGAATTAAAAGAACACAGAGCAGTTTCTCAGAAAGCTTCTTTCCAGTTTTGAACGGAAGATATTTCCTTTTTCACCATAGCCCTCTAAGGGCTTCCAAATATCCCTTTGCCAATTCCACAAGAACAGCCTTAGCGAAAGGCTTCTTGAAGGGAAAGATGTAACTCTGTGAGATGAATTAACAGAACACAGAGCAGTTTCTCAGAAAGCTTCTTTCCAGTTTTGAACGGAAGATATTTCCTTTTTCACCATAGCCCTCTATGGGCTTCCAAATATCCCTTTGCCAATTCCACAAGAACAGCCTTAGCGAAAGGCTTCTTGAAGGGAAAGATGTAACTCTGTGAGATGAATTAACAGAACACAGAGCAGTTTCTCAGAAAGCTTCTTTCCAGTTTTGAACGGAAGATATTTCCTTTTTCACCATAGCCCTCTATGGGCTTCCAAATATCCCTTTGCCAATTCCACAAGAACAGCCTTAGCGAAAGGCTTCTTGAAGGGAAAGATGTAACTCTGTGAGATGAATTAACAGAACACAGAGCAGTTTCTCAGAAAGCTTCTTTCCAGTTTTGAACGGAAGATATTTCCTTTTTCACCATAGCCCTCTATGGGCTTCCAAATATCCCTTTGCCAATTCCACAAGAATACCCTTAGCGAAAGGCTTCTTGAAGGGAAAGATGTAACTCTGTGAGATGCATTAACAGAACACAGAGCAGTTTCTCAGAAAGCTTCTTTCCAGTTTTGAACGGAAGATATTTCCTTTTTCACCATAT
The DNA here is from genome assembly GCF_047675955.1 of Chlorocebus sabaeus. NCBI lineage: Eukaryota > Metazoa > Chordata > Mammalia > Primates > Cercopithecidae > Chlorocebus > Chlorocebus sabaeus. Next base: position 1,694,590 of record NW_027327615.1, read on the forward strand.
CCCTCTATGGGCTTCCAAATATCCCTTTGCCAATTCCACAAGAACAGCCTTAGCGAAAGGCTTCTTGAAGGGAAAGATGTAACTCTGTGAGATGAATTAACAGAACACAGAGCAGTTTCTCAGAAAGCTACTTTCCAGTTTTGAACGGAAGATATTTCCTTTTTCACCATAGCCCTCTATGAGCTTCCAAATATCCCTTTGCCAATTCCACAAGAACAGCCTTAGTGAAAGGCTTCTTGAAGGGAAAGATGTAACTCTGTGAGACGAATTAACAGAACACAAAGCAGTTTCTCAGAAAGCTTCTTTCCAGTTTTGAACGGAAGATATTTCCTTTTTCACCATAGCCCTCTATGGGCTTCCAAATATCCCTTTGCCAATTCCACAAGAACAGCCTTAGCGAAAGGCTTCTTGAAGGGAAAGATGTAACTCTGTGAGATGAATTAACAGAACACAGAGCAGTTTCTCAGAAAGCTTCTTTCCAGTTTTGAACGGAAGATATTTCCTTTTTCACCATAGCGCTCTAAGGGCTTCCAAATATCCCTTTGCCAATTCCACAAGAACAGCCTTAGCGAACGGCTTCTTGAAGGCAAAGATGTAACTCTTTGAGATGAATTAACAGAACACAGAGCAGTTTCTCAGAAAGCTTCTTTCCAGTTTTGAACGGAAGATATTTCCTTTTTCACCATAGCCCTCTATGGTCTTCCAAATATCCCTTGGCCAATTCCACAAGAACAGCCTTAGCGAAAGGCTTCTTGAAGGGAAAGATGTAACTCTGTGAGACGAATTAACAGAACACAGAGCAGTTTCTCAGAAAGCTTCTTTCCAGTTTTGAACGGAAGATATTTCCTTTTTGACCATAGCCCTCTATGGGCTTCCAAATATCCCTTTGCCAATTCCACAAGAACAGCCTTAGCGAAATGCTTCTTGAAGGGAAAGATGTAACTCTGTGAGACGAATTAACAGAACACAGAGCAGTTTCTCAGAAAGCTTCTTTTCAGTTTTGAACGGAAGATATTTCCTTTTTGACCATAGCCCTCTATGGGCTTCCAAATATCCCTTTGCCAATTCCACAAGAACAGCCTTAGCGAAAGGCTTCTTGAAGGGAAAGATGTAACTCTGTGAGATGAATTAATAGAACACAGAGCAGTTTCTCAGAAAGCTTCTTTCCAGTTTTGAACGGAAGATATTTCCTTTTTCACCATAGCCCTCTATGGGCTTCCAAATATCCCTTTGCCAATTCCACAAGAACAGCCTGAGCGAAAGGCTTCTTGAAGGGAAAGATGTAACTCTGTGAGACGAATTAACAGAACACAGAGCAGTTTCTCAGAAAGCTTCTTTCCAGTTTTGAACGGAAGATATTTCCTTTTTCACCATAGACCTCTATGGGCTTCCAAATATCCCTTTGCCAATTCCACAAGAACAGCCTTAGCGAAAGGCTTCTTGAAGGGAAAGATGTAACTCTGTGAGATGAATTAACAGAACACAGAGCAGTTTCTCAGCAAGCTTCTTTCCAGTTTTAAACGGAAGATATTTCCTTTTTGGCCATAGCCCTCTATGGGCTTCCAAATATCCCTTTGCCAATTCCACAAGAACAGCCTTAACGAAAGGCTTCTATAAGGGAAAGATGTAACTCTGTGTAATGAATTAACAGAACACAGAGCGGTTTCTCAGAAAGCTTCTTTCCAGTTTTGAACGGAAGATATTTCCTTTTTCACCATAGCCCTCTATGGGCTTCCAAATATCCCTTTGCCAATTCCAAAAGAAGAGCCTTAGCGAAAGGCTTCTTGAAGGGAAAGATGTAACTCTGTGAGATGAATTAACAGAACACTGAGCAGTTTCTCAGAAAGCTTCTTTCCAGTTTTGAACGGAAGGTATTTCCTTTTTCACCATAGCCCTCTATGGGCTTGCAAATATCCCTTTGCCAATTGCACAAGAACAGCCTTAGCGAAAGGCTTCTTGAAGGGAAAGATGTAACTCTGTGAGATGCATTAACAGACCACAGAGCAGTTTCTCAGAAAGCTTCTTTCCAGTTTTGAACGGAAGATATTGCCTTTTTCACCATAGCCCTCTATGGGCTTCCAAATATCCCTTTGCCAATTCCACAAGAACAGCCTTAGCGAAAGGCTTCTTCAAGGGAAAGATGTAACTCTGTGAGATGAATTAACAGAACACAGAGCAGTTTCTCAGAAAGCTTCTTTCCAGTTTTGAACCGAAGATATTTCCTTTTTCACCATAGCCCTCTATGGGCTTCCAAATATCCCTTTGCCCATTCCACAAGAACAGCCTTAGCGAAAGGCTTTTTGAAGAGAAAGATGTAACTCTGTGAGACGAATTAACAGAACACAGAGCAGTTTCTCAGAAACCTTCTTTCCAGTTTTGAACGGAAGATATTTCCTTTTTCACCATAGCCCTCTATGGGCTTCCAAATATCCCTTTGCCAATTCCACAAGAACAGCCTTAGCGAAAGGCTTCTTGAAGGGAAAGATGTAACTCTGTGAGATGAATTAACAGAACACAGAGCGGTTTCTCAGAAAGCCTCTTTCCAGTTTTGAACGGAAGATATTTCCTTTTTCACCATAGCCATCTATGGGCTTCCAAATATCCCTTTGCCAATTCCACAAGAACAGCCTTAGCGAAAGGCTTCTTGAAGGGAAAGATGTAACTCTGTGAGACGAATTAACATAACAGAGAGCAGTTTCTCAGAAAGCTTCTTTCCAGTTTTGAACGGAAGATATTTCCTTTTTCACCATAGCCCTCTATGGGCTTCCAAATATCCCTTTGCCAATTCCACAAGAACAGCCTTAGCGAAAGGCTTCTTGAAGGGAAAGATGTAACTCTGTGAGATGAATTAACAGAACACAGAGCAGTTTCTCAGAAAGCTTCTTTCCAGTTTTGAAGGGAAGATATTTCCTTTTTGACCATAGCCCTCTATGGGCTTCCAAATATCCCTTTGCCAATTCCACAAGAACAGCCTTAGCGAAAGGCTTATTCAAGGGAAAGATGTAACTCTGTGAGATGAATTAACAGAACACAGAGCGGTTTCTCAGAAAGCTTCTTTCCAGTTTTGAACGGAAGATATTTCCTTTTTCACCATAGCCCTCTATGGGCTTCCAAATATCCCTTTGCCAAATCCACAAGAACAGCCTTAGCGAAAGGCTTCTTGAAGGGAAAGATGTAACTCTGTGAGATTAATTAACAGAACACAGAGCGGTTTCTCAGAAAGTTTCTTTCCAGTTTTGAACGGAAGATATTTCCTTTTTCACCATAGCCCTCTATGAGCTTCCAAATATCCCTTTGCCAATTGCACAAGAACAGCCTTAGGGAAAGGCTAGTTGAAGGGAAAGATGTAGCTCTGTGAGATGAATTAAATGAACACAGAGCAGTTTCTCAGAAAGCTTCTTTCCAGTTTTGAAGGGAAGGTATTTCCTTTTTCACCATAGCCGTCTATGGGCTTCCAAATATCCCTTTGCCAATTCCACAAGAACAGCCTTAGCGAAAGGCTTCTTGAAGGGAAAGATGTAACTCTGTGAGATGAATTAAAAGAACACAGAGCAGTTTCTCAGAAAGCTTCTTTCCAGTTTTGAACGGAAGATATTTCCTTTTTCACCATAGCCCTCTATGGGCTTTCAAATATCCCTTTGCCAATTACACAAGAACAGCCTTAGCGAAAGGCTTCTTGAAGGGAAAGATGTAACTCTGTGAGATGAATTAACAGAACACAGAGCAGTTTCTCAGAAAGCTTCTTTCCAGTTTTGAACGGAAGATATTTCCTTTTTCACCATAGCCCTCTATGGGCTTCCAAATATCCCTTTGCCAATTCCACAAGAACAGCCTTAGCGAAAGGCTTCTTGAAGGGAAAGATGTAACTCTGTGAGATGAATTAACAGAACACAGAGCGGTTTCTCAGAAAGCTTCTTTCCAGTTTTGAACGGAAGATATTTCCTTTTTCACCATAGCCCTCTATGGGCTTCCAAATATCCCTTTGCCAATTCCACAAGAACAGCCTTAGCGAAAGGCTTCTTGAAGGGAAAGATGTAACTCTGTGAGACGAATTAACAGAACACAGAGCAGTTTCTCAGAAAGCTTCTTTCCAGTTTTGAACGGAAGATATTTCCTTTTTCACCATAGCCCTCTATGGGCTTCCAAATATCCCTTTGCCAATTCCAAAAGAACAGCCTTAGCGAAAGGCTTCTTGAAGGGAAAGATGTAACTCTGTGAGATGAATTAACAGAACACAGAGCAGTTTCTCAGAAAGCTTCTTTCCAGTTTTGAACGGAAGATATTTCCTTTTTCACCATAGCCCTCTAAGGGCTTCCAAATATCCCTTTGCCAATTCCACAAGAACAGCCTTAGCGAAAGGCTTCCTGAAGGGAAAGATGTAACTCTGTGAGACGAATTAACAGAACACAGAGCAGTTTCTCAGAAAGCTTCTTTCCAGTTTTGAACGGAAGATATTTCCTTTTTCACCATAGCCCTCTAAGGGCTTCCAAATATCCCTTTGCCAATTCCACAAGAAGAGCCTTAGCGAAAGGATTCTTGAAGGGAATGATGTAACTCTGTGAGATGAATTAACAGAACACAGACCGGTTTCTCAGAAAGCTTCTTTCCAGTTTTGAACGGAAGATATTTCCTTTTTCACCATAGCCCTCTATGGGCTTCCAAATATCCCTTTGCCAATTCCACAAGAACAGCCTTAGCGAAAGGCTTCTTGAAGGGAAAGATGTAACTCTGTGAGACGAATTAACAGAACACAGAGCAGTTTCTCAGAAAGCTTCTTTCCACTTTTGAACGGAAGATATTTCCTTTTTCACCATAGCCCTTTATGGGCTTCCAAATATCTCTTTGCCAATTCCACAAGAACAGCCTTAGCGAAAGGCTTCTTGAAGGGAAAGATGTAACTCTGTGAGATGAATTAACAGAACACAGAGCAGTTTCTCAGAAAGCTTCTTTCCAGTTTTGAACGGAAGATATTTCCTTTTTCACCATAGCCCTCTATGGGCTTCCAAATATCCCTTTGCCAATTCCACAAGAACAGCCTTAGCGAAAGGCTTCTTGAAGGGAAAGATGTAACTCCGTGAGATGAATTAACAGAACTCAGAGCGGTTTCTCAGAAAGCTTCTTTCCAGTTTTGAACGGAAGATATTTCCTTTTTCACCATAGCCCTCTATGGGCTTCCAAATATCCCTTTGCCAATTCCACAAGAACAGCCTTAGCGAAAGGTTTCTTCAAGGGAAAGATGTAACTCTGGAAGACGAATTAACAGAACACAGAGCGGTTTCTCAGAAAGCTTCTTTCCAGTTTTGAACGGAAGATATTTCCTTTTTCACCATAGCCCTCTATGGGCTTCCAAATATCCCTTTGCCAATTCCACAAGAACAGCCTTAGCGAAAGTCTTCTTCAAGGGAAAGATGTAACTCTGTGAGATGAATTAACAGAACACAGAGCAGTTTCTCAGAAAGCTTCTTTCCAGTTTTGAACGGAAGATGTTTCCTTTTTCACCATAGCCCTCTATGGGCTTCCAAATATCCCTTTGCCAATTCCACAAGAACAGCCTTAGCGAAAGGCTTCTTGAAGGGAAAGATGTAACCCTGTGAGATGAATTAACAGAACACAGAGCAGTTTCTCACAAACCTTCTTTCCAGTTTTGAACGGAAGATATTTCCTTTTTCACCATAGCCCTCTATGGGCTTCCAAATATCCCTTTGCCAATTCCACAAGAACAGCCTTAGCGAAAGGCTTCTTGAAGGGAAAGATGTAACTCTGTGAGATGAATTAACAGAACACAGAGCGGTTTCTCAGAAAGCCTCTTTCCAGTTTTGAACGGAAGATATTTCCTTTTTCACCATAGCCATCTATGGGCTTCCAAATATCCCTTTGCCAATTCCACAAGAACAGCCTTAGCGAAAGGCTTCTTGAAGGGAAAGATGTAACTCTGTGAGACGAATTAACATAACAGAGAGCAGTTTCTCAGAAAGCTTCTTTCCAGTTTTGAACGGAAGATATTTCCTTTTTCACCATAGCCCTCTATGGGCTTCCAAATATCCCTTTGCCAATTCCACAAGAACAGCCTTAGCGAAAGGCTTCTTCAAGGGAAAGATGTAACTCTGTGAGATGAATTAACAGAACACAGAGCAGTTTCTCAGAAAGCTTCTTTCCAGTTTTGAAGGGAAGATATTTCCTTTTTGACCATAGCCCTCTATGGGCTTCCAAATATCCCTTTGCCAATTCCACAAGAACAGCCTTAGCGAAAGGCTTCTTCAAGGGAAAGATGTAACTCTGTGAGATGAATTAACAGAACACAGAGCGGTTTCTCAGAAAGCTTCTTTCCAGTTTTGAACGGAAGATATTTCCTTTTTCACCATAGCCCTCTATGGGCTTCCAAATATCCCTTTGCCAAATCCACAAGAACAGCCTTAGCGAAAGGCTTCTTGAAGGGAAAGATGTAACTCGGTGAGATTAATTAACAGAACACAGAGCGGTTTCTGAGAAAGTTTCTTTCCAGTTTTGAACGGAAGATATTTCCTTTTTCACCATAGCCCTCTATGGGCTTCCAAATATCCCTTTGCCAATTCCACAAGAACAGCCTTAGCGAAAGGCTTCTTCAAGGGAAAGATGTAACTCTGTGAGATGAATTAACAGAACACAGAGCAGTTTCTCAGAAAGCTTCTTTCCAGTTTTGAACGGAAGATATTTCCTTTTTCACCATAGCCCTCTATGGGCTTCCAAATATCCCTTTGCCAATTCCAAAAGAAGAGCCTTAGCGAAAGGCTTCTTGAAGGGAAAGATGTAACTCTGTGAGATGAATGAACAGAACACAGAGCAGTTTCTCAGAAAGCTTCTTTCCAGTTTTGAACGGAAGATATTTCCTTTTTCACCATAGCCCTCTATGGGCTTCCAAATATCCCTTTGCCAATTCCACAAGAACAGCCTTAGCGAAAGGCTTCTTGAACGGAAAGATGTAACTCTGTGAGACGAATTAACAGAACACAGAGCGGTTTCTCAGAAAGCTTCTTTCCAGTTTTGAACGGAAGGTATTTCCTTTTTGACCATAGCCCTCTATGGGCTTCCAAATATCCCTTTGCCAATTCCACAAGAACAGCCTTAGCGAAAGGCTTCTTGAACGGAAAGATGTAACTCTGTGAGATGAATTAACAGAACACAGAGCGGTTTCTCAGAAAGCTTCTTTCCAGTTTTGAACGGAAGATATTTCCTTTTTCACCATAGCCCTCTATGGGCTTCCAAATATCCCTTTGCAATTCCACCAGAACAGCCTTAGCGAAAGGCTTCTTGAAGGGAAAGATGTAACTCTGTGAGACGAATTAACAGAACACAGAGCAGTTTCTCAGAAAGCTTCTTTCCAGTTTTGAACGGAAGATATTTCCTTTTTCACCATAGCCCTCTCTGGGCTTCCAAATATCCCTTTGCCAATTCCACAAGAACAGCCTTAGCGAAAGGCTTCTTGAAGGGAAAGATGTAACTCTGTGAGATGAATTAACAGAACACAGAGCAGTTTCTCAGAAAGCTTCTTTCCAGTTTTGAACGGAAGATATTTCCTTTTTCACCATAGCCCTCTATGGGCTTCCAAATATCCCTTTGCCAATTCCAAAAGAACAGCCTTATCGAAAGGCTTCTTGAAGGGAAAGATGTAACTCTGTGAGATGAATTAACAGAACACAGAGCAGTTTCTCAGAAAGCTTCTTTCCAGTTTTGAACGGAAGATATTTCCTTTTTCACCATAGCCCTCTAAGGGCTTCCAAATATCCCTTTGCCAATTCCACAAGAACAGCCTTAGCGAAAGGCTTCTTCAAGGGAAAGATGTAACTCTGTGAGATGAATTAACAGAACACAGAGCAGTTTCTCAGAAAGCTTCTTTCCAGTTTTGAACGGAAGATATTTCCTTTTTCACCATAGCCCTCTATGGGCTTCCAAATATCCCTTTGCCAATTCCACAAGAACAGCCTTAGCGAAAGGCTTCTTGAAGGGAAAGATGTAACTCTGTGAGATGAATTAACAGAACACAGAGCGGTTTCTCAGAAAGCTTCTTTCCAGTTTTGAACGGAAGATATTTCCTTTTTCACCATAGCCCTCTATGGGCTTCCAAATATCCCTTTTCCAATTCCACAAGAACAGCCTTAGCGAAAGGCTTCTTGAAGGGAAAGATGTAACTCGGTGAGATGAATTAATAGAACACTGAGCGGTTTCTCAGAAAGTTTCTTTCCAGTTTTGAACGGAAGATATTTCCTTTTTCACCATAGCCCTCTATGGGCTTCCAAATATCCCTTTGCCAACTCCACAAGAACAGCCTTAGCGAAAGGCTACTTGAAGGGAAAGATGTAACTCTGTGAGATGAATTAAAAGAACACAGAGCAGTTTCTCAGAAAGCTTCTTTCCAGTTTTGAACGGAAGATATTTCCTTTTTCACCATAGCCCTCTAAGGGCTTCCAAATATCCCTTTGCCAATTCCACAAGAACAGCCTTAGCGAAAGGCTTCTTGAAGGGAAAGATGTAACTCTGTGAGATGAATTAACAGAACACAGAGCAGTTTCTCAGAAAGCTTCTTTCCAGTTTTGAACGGAAGATATTTCCTTTTTCACCATAGCCCTCTATGGGCTTCCAAATATCCCTTTGCCAATTCCACAAGAACAGCCTTAGCGAAAGGCTTCTTGAAGGGAAAGATGTAACTCTGTGAGATGAATTAACAGAACACAGAGCAGTTTCTCAGAAAGCTTCTTTCCAGTTTTGAACGGAAGATATTTCCTTTTTCACCATAGCCCTCTATGGGCTTCCAAATATCCCTTTGCCAATTCCACAAGAACAGCCTTAGCGAAAGGCTTCTTGAAGGGAAAGATGTAACTCTGTGAGATGAATTAACAGAACACAGAGCAGTTTCTCAGAAAGCTTCTTTCCAGTTTTGAACGGAAGATATTTCCTTTTTCACCATAGCCCTCTATGGGCTTCCAAATATCCCTTTGCCAATTCCACAAGAATACCCTTAGCGAAAGGCTTCTTGAAGGGAAAGATGTAACTCTGTGAGATGAATTAACAGAACACAGAGCAGTTTCTCAGAAAGCTTCTTTCCAGTTTTGAACGGAAGATATTTCCTTTTTCACCATATCCCTCTATGGGCTTCCAAATATCCCTTTGCCAATTCCACAAGAACAGCCTTAGCGAAAGGCTTCTTGAAGGGAAAGATGTAACTCTGTGAGATGAATTAACAGAACACAGAGCAGTTTCTCAGAAAGCTACTTTCCAGTTTTGAACGGAAGATATTTCCTTTTTCACCATAGCCCTCTATGAGCTTCCAAATATCCCTTTGCCAATTCCACAAGAACAGCCTTAGTGAAAGGCTTCTTGAAGGGAAAGATGTAACTCTGTGAGACGAATTAACAGAACACAAAGCAGTTTCTCAGAAAGCTTCTTTCCAGTTTTGAACGGAAGATATTTCCTTTTTCACCATAGCCCTCTATGGGCTTCCAAATATCCCTTTGCCAATTCCACAAGAACAGCCTTAGCGAAAGGCTTCTTGAAGGGAAAGATGTAACTCTGTGAGATGAATTAACAGAACACAGAGCAGTTTCTCAGAAAGCTTCTTTCCAGTTTTGAACGGAAGATATTTCCTTTTTCACCATAGCGCTCTAAGGGCTTCCAAATATCCCTTTGCCAATTCCACAAGAACAGCCTTAGCGAACGGCTTCTTGAAGGCAAAGATGTAACTCTTTGAGATGAATTAACAGAACACAGAGCAGTTTCTCAGAAAGCTTCTTTCCAGTTTTGAACGGAAGATATTTCCTTTTTCACCATAGCCCTCTATGGTCTTCCAAATATCCCTTGGCCAATTCCACAAGAACAGCCTTAGCGAAAGGCTTCTTGAAGGGAAAGATGTAACTCTGTGAGACGAATTAACAGAACACAGAGCAGTTTCTCAGAAAGCTTCTTTCCAGTTTTGAACGGAAGATATTTCCTTTTTGACCATAGCCCTCTATGGGCTTCCAAATATCCCTTTGCCAATTCCACAAGAACAGCCTTAGCGAAAGGCTTCTTGAAGGGAAAGATGTAACTCTGTGAGATGAATTAACAGAACACAGAGCGGTTTCTCAGAAAGCCTCTTTCCAGTTTTGAACGGAAGATATTTCCTTTTTCACCATAGCCATCTATGGGCTTCCAAATATCCCTTTGCCAATTCCACAAGAACAGCCTTAGCGAAAGGCTTCTTGAAGGGAAAGATGTAACTCTGTGAGACGAATTAACATAACAGAGAGCAGTTTCTCAGAAAGCTTCTTTCCAGTTTTGAACGGAAGATATTTCCTTTTTCACCATAGCCCTCTATGGGCTTCCAAATATCCCTTTGCCAATTCCACAAGAACAGCCTTAGCGAAAGGCTTCTTCAAGGGAAAGATGTAACTCTGTGAGATGAATTAACAGAACACAGAGCAGTTTCTCAGAAAGCTTCTTTCCAGTTTTGAAGGGAAGATATTTCCTTTTTGAACATAGCCCTCTATGGGCTTCCAAATATCCCTTTGCCAATTCCACAAGAACAGCCTTAGCGAAAGGCTTCTTCAAGGGAAAGATGTAACTCTGTGAGATGAATTAACAGAACACAGAGCGGTTTCTCAGAAAGCTTCTTTCCAGTTTTGAACGGAAGATATTTCCTTTTTCACCATAGCCCTCTATGGGCTTCCAAATATCCCTTTGCCAAATCCACAAGAACAGCCTTAGCGAAAGGCTTCTTGAAGGGAAAGATGTAACTCGGTGAGATTAATTAACAGAACACAGAGCGGTTTCTGAGAAAGTTTCTTTCCAGTTTTGAACGGAAGATATTTCCTTTTTCACCATAGCCCTCTATGGGCTTCCAAATATCCCTTTGCCAATTCCACAAGAACAGCCTTAGCGAAAGGCTTCTTCAAGGGAAAGATGTAACTCTGTGAGATGAATTAACAGAACACAGAGCAGTTTCTCAGAAAGCTTCTTTCCAGTTTTGAACGGAAGATATTTCCTTTTTCACCATAGCCCTCTATGGGCTTCCAAATATCCCTTTGCCAATTCCAAAAGAAGAGCCTTAGCGAAAGGCTTCTTGAAGGGAAAGATGTAACTCTGTGAGATGAATGAACAGAACACAGAGCAGTTTCTCAGAAAGCTTCTTTCCAGTTTTGAACGGAAGATATTTCCTTTTTCACCATAGCCCTCTATGGGCTTCCAAATATCCCTTTGCCAATTCCACAAGAACAGCCTTAGCGAAAGGCTTCTTGAACGGAAAGATGTAACTCTGTGAGACGAATTAACAGAACACAGAGCGGTTTCTCAGAAAGCTTCTTTCCAGTTTTGAACGGAAGGTATTTCCTTTTTGACCATAGCCCTCTATGGGCTTCCAAATATCCCTTTGCCAATTCCACAAGAACAGCCTTAGCGAAAGGCTTCTTGAACGGAAAGATGTAACTCTGTGAGATGAATTAACAGAACACAGAGCGGTTTCTCAGAAAGCTTCTTTCCAGTTTTGAACGGAAGATATTTCCTTTTTCACCATAGCCCTCTATGGGCTTCCAAATATCCCTTTGCAATTCCACCAGAACAGCCTTAGCGAAAGGCTTCTTGAAGGGAAAGATGTAACTCTGTGAGACGAATTAACAGAACACAGAGCAGTTTCTCAGAAAGCTTCTTTCCAGTTTTGAACGGAAGATATTTCCTTTTTCACCATAGCCCTCTCTGGGCTTCCAAATATCCCTTTGCCAATTCCACAAGAACAGCCTTAGCGAAAGGCTTCTTGAAGGGAAAGATGTAACTCTGTGAGATGAATTAACAGAACACAGAGCAGTTTCTCAGAAAGCTTCTTTCCAGTTTTGAACGGAAGATATTTCCTTTTTCACCATAGCCCTCTATGGGCTTCCAAATATCCCTTTGCCAATTCCAAAAGAACAGCCTTATCGAAAGGCTTCTTGAAGGGAAAGATGTAACTCTGTGAGATGAATTAACAGAACACAGAGCAGTTTCTCAGAAAGCTTCTTTCCAGTTTTGAACGGAAGATATTTCCTTTTTCACCATAGCCCTCTAAGGGCTTCCAAATATCCCTTTGCCAATTCCACAAGAACAGCCTTAGCGAAAGGCTTCTTCAAGGGAAAGATGTAACTCTGTGAGATGAATTAACAGAACACAGAGCAGTTTCTCAGAAAGCTTCTTTCCAGTTTTGAACGGAAGATATTTCCTTTTTCACCATAGCCCTCTATGGGCTTCCAAATATCCCTTTGCCAATTCCACAAGAACAGCCTTAGCGAAAGGCTTCTTGAAGGGAAAGATGTAACTCTGTGAGATGAATTAACAGAACACAGAGCGGTTTCTCAGAAAGCTTCTTTCCAGTTTTGAACGGAAGATATTTCCTTTTTCACCATAGCCCTCTATGGGCTTCCAAATATCCCTTTTCCAATTCCACAAGAACAGCCTTAGCGAAAGGCTTCTTGAAGGGAAAGATGTAACTCGGTGAGATGAATTAATAGAACACTGAGCGGTTTCTCAGAAAGTTTCTTTCCAGTTTTGAACGGAAGATATTTCCTTTTTCACCATAGCCCTCTATGGGCTTCCAAATATCCCTTTGCCAACTCCACAAGAACAGCCTTAGCGAAAGGCTACTTGAAGGGAAAGATGTAACTCTGTGAGATGAATTAAAAGAACACAGAGCAGTTTCTCAGAAAGCTTCTTTCCAGTTTTGAACGGAAGATATTTCCTTTTTCACCATAGCCCTCTAAGGGCTTCCAAATATCCCTTTGCCAATTCCACAAGAACAGCCTTAGCGAAAGGCTTCTTGAAGGGAAAGATGTAACTCTGTGAGATGAATTAACAGAACACAGAGCAGTTTCTCAGAAAGCTTCTTTCCAGTTTTGAACGGAAGATAATTCCTTTTTCACCATAGCCCTCTATGGGCTTCCAAATATCCCTTTGCCAATTCCACAAGAACAGCCTTAGCGAAAGGCTTCTTGAAGGGAAAGGTGTAACTCTGTGAGATGAATTAACAGAACACAGAGCAGTTTCTCAGAAAGCTTCTTTCCAGTTTTGAACGGAAGATATTTCCTTTTTCACCATAGCCCTCTATGGGCTTCCAAATATCCCTTTGCCAATTCCACAAGAACAGCCTTAGCGAAAGGCTTCTTGAAGGGAAAGATGTAACTCTGTGAGATGAATTAACAGAACACAGAGCAGTTTCTCAGAAAGCTTCTTTCCAGTTTTGAACGGAAGATATTTCCTTTTTCACCATAGCCCTCTATGGGCTTCCAAATATCCCTTTGCCAATTCCACAAGAATACCCTTAGCGAAAGGCTTCTTGAAGGGAAAGATGTAACTCTGTGAGATGAATTAACAGAACACAGAGCAGTTTCTCAGAAAGCTTCTTTCCAGTTTTGAACGGAAGATATTTCCTTTTTCACCATATCCCTCTATGGGCTTCCAAATATCCCTTTGCCAATTCCACAAGAACAGCCTTAGCGAAAGGCTTCTTGAAGGGAAAGATGTAACTCTGTGAGATGAATTAACAGAACACAGAGCAGTTTCTCAGAAAGCTACTTTCCAGTTTTGAACGGAAGATATTTCCTTTTTCACCATAGCCCTCTATGAGCTTCCAAATATCCCTTTGCCAATTCCACAAGAACAGCCTTAGTGAAAGGCTTCTTGAAGGGAAAGATGTAACTCTGTGAGACGAATTAACAGAACACAAAGCAGTTTCTCAGAAAGCTTCTTTCCAGTTTTGAACGGAAGATATTTCCTTTTTCACCATAGCCCTCTATGGGCTTCCAAATATCCCTTTGCCAATTCCACAAGAACAGCCTTAGCG